>NC_072737.1:135989079-136105073 GCF_026930045.1 Uloborus diversus
ACGTTGTCGCGCATCGAAACAATCACTTTTCCTTCCTCCGTCGACTATGAAACCTTGGCTGACACGCAGGAAGATGAAGGCTTATCCAAACTTAAGACCGAAACCAGTTTACAATTCGTGCAGCTTCAACTGCCTAAAATTGGACCAAGACTATCTTTTGCGATATCTCCACGGACAGAATTCGCCCCTATGTTCCACAACAGTTGCGTAAAGCGAATTTTACTTCGGTTCACGGACTCTAACATCCGGGCATTTAGGCAACCGCTAACCTGATCGCTACAAGATTCGTATGGCCAGGTACGAGAAAAGATTGCCGGGCATGGGCGAAGGCTTGCCTGGCGTGCGAAACCACCAAGATCCACCGGCATACTCACTCGGCACTATCTACGTTTCCGATGCCCAGCCAGCGATTTGAAGACGTCAACGTTGATATCGTGGGACCGCTGCCGCTTTGCCAAGGATTTCGGTACCTCTTAACGGTTATAGATCGTTTCTCCTGTTGGATCAAAGCAACGCCAATGGAAGATCAAACCGCCGACACCGTCGCTAAAACCCTAATAGTTTCCTGGATTTCTCGTTTTGGTATCCCGGGGAGAATAACCACGGACCAGGACCGGCAATTTGAGAGCCAATTGTTCCGCAGTCTTGCGGCTTACTTAGGGTTCCAAAACCACACGACAACGGTGTAACATCCGGAATCAAACGGGTTGATTGAACGTCAGCATCGGACCCTCAAGACGGCTTTAAAATGTCATTTGATGTCTCAGACTTCATCTTGGGTTTCAGCCCTACCGTTAGTGTTGCTTGGACTTCGAACTGCCCTTACAACAGACTTGAGATGTTCCTCCGCTCAACTGGTCTACGGGTCGCCGTGGGGCTACCAGAAAAACTGTTCTCACCGTCAAAAGACACGAGTCACTCAACTTTTCTTGGGCGATTGCAAAAGGTCATTCGTTCTCTGAAGCCAACACCCACTACGACTCATGGAAATAAGGCCATTTTTCAATCTAAGGACCTTGCCACATGTATACACGTTTTTGTGTATCAAAACGCTGTGCAGGCCCCTTTACAACCAACGTACAAATGGCCGTACAAAGTTATATCCCGCAAGGCTAAATATTTTGATTTCGAAACCAATGGCTCACAGTCCCCAAAACGAATATCAGTGGATAGATTAAAGCCTGCCTTCCTACTGCAGGACGAATGCTCATCTCAACCGACCGTCCCCGCTTCTGCACCTCCTGTCGAGTCCACGGACGAAACAGGCAGCCATTCGGCAGTTCCCACTATTCAATCTGCTCCGGATCACGAGCACTTAACTTCTTTTCCACCACAAGTGACAACAACAAGAACAGGACGCTGAATCCGTTTTCCGGCCAGATATTTGGAGTCCTCCCGCTCTGGGAATCGTGGTCACTAGGGAGGGATTGTGTAGTGAAGTGAAGAGTCGTGACGTCACTGATTCCAGCGAGCGAGCAACTCAACTCGAGCGGAGAGAGAAGGAGAAGAAAAACGATTCGGCGATCGAATAGACGCGTTTTATTTTAATGTGTATTATTGTAAGATTAATAAATAATTGGAGTCGGATGGTAGTGTTTACTGAAACAACAACTACACTAAAGCTACAGAAGTTTCAGTGGAAAACAGCAAAAATCAAGCTCAACCAAATGTAAATCCATTTATTTCTGAAAGTCGTGGGGGGGGGGATGATGGACCCCCTCATTGACCATCTAAATGACGGGCCTAATCAGATGGCGGTGGCAACACGTCCACTCCAGTTCACCACCCTACCCAATCAACCAACATCAAATATTCGAGTTATGGCAGGACTTTGCCATTCAATGAAGTTCAAAGTCTTCCATTGCCATATTTGGCAACAATGGTAGTGGTATCAGCTTACACTTGAGCCGATCTATAAGTTCCGGATATTCTACGGCTTGAAAATTGATTGAAGAAAGCTTGAAGAATTTAACGTGACGTACTACTGGCGATTCATTTCAGACTATTCGTCTGCAGCCTAATTCTCGAATGTGCTGTGCATAGTCTAATATCATCGTCCCATCATATTCTTTGGATGACAAAAGAACAAATTTCTATGAACGATTGGATCAAAGATTTCTTTTAATGTTATTCTGAAAATCTCTTGTTGCTTGAATGACCTTTAGTACATGCTTCGGACCGTCTTTCATGTGTAGTGCATCTCAGCACCAAACCAAACAGGAGCTATAGTTTTTCCAATATCTGCATTACGCTTGTTGAACTAATTTCGGACACATGAAGTCCTAACACACAGTTAGCAAAGTTAAACTTTGGGAATAACTGAGATGTCAATGATTCTTAACAGTTAATTCTGGATCACATGTTGATTTTTCTGTACTCGGCGTATAGAAACTTCAACGAAAAGGTGAAATTTCATTCAACAGAAAAATCATACACAGATTGGGTTGGTTTTGGAGGGAGGGGCGAACTCGTCTTGCTGCTTGCTACCTACATGTGGTGAGTCCTGAGTCGTTTTAACGAAATGGAAAAATAAGTAAAGTATTAAAACTGATGTTTAATATTCTTTGAAATCCAATGTCCTGCCACAACTTGAATATTTGATTGCACACTCAGTCGGTCAGAGCATGATTACCCAAAAGTCTTGGGAAGCTTGAGCTTCATCTCAGAATTATTAGGGGACCAAAATTTCACTGTAAAACTGCTTAACAATTCCAGTGTTTCTGCTTTTGACTGTGTTTCTTAAAGAAATAGCAAACATATGAACTTACTAAACACAAATGTTTGAAAGAATTAAATGATTGAAAGTTACATCTGATAAAATGTAGCTACAAGCTAAATTTTCGAATGTGAGATTTGATTGAGCTCTGTTACAATGCACTTTTATGACATTTAATTTCCTTTGTGAAGTGTCAAATATAATTAAAAATGTTACCCAAATTTGCTGAAAATTCAAGTGCAGCATGTGTAATAAACAAAATTTCCATCAGTCGGTAAAGTGGACTACACTTAACTATGAATTCTGCTGCACCACTTAGCATTAGTTAGTTTTGTATCAACACCAATATTCGCTGCTCACTGCTCCCAAAAATGGATAAACTATGCACTGAATTAAAGTTAATTACAACTAGCTTGTTTAATGCAAATAATAATAAATTAAGTTTGTAAGCTATCCACCTACAACATAAGGACACTCAAATAGAATTCGCGTTTTATAACTATATTATTTCATTTTTTTCCGTTCGTACTTATGCTATTTAAATTATCTTTTTTTTTATTCTTTCATTGCAATTATGCGCAATATAATTATATTTATCCACATTTCGAAATTTTAATAGCACAAGGAAAAGGGAAGTCAGGTGCGGTCATGCCCGCTTATTAGAATATCGGCTAAAGGAATATCCCGCTTACTTAGTAATATAATTCATTTTCAATGTACCAAACCAATACAACGTAAATTACCGCCTATTAGCTAGCTCAGTCATTTCCAGCCGAGGACAGCGGCTGGAAATGACTGAGCTACCGGTGTATTTCATGTATTTCTGCTTTAGCCCTGGCTAATAGGCCGGTAATTTACTGAATATACCATGCCCTGCCATCAATCTTCGAGTTGAACCGAACCTTTGCTTCGATCACTCGTCTGGTATGTGCTAATTCTTTATTAGCCACCAGTTTGTTTGGTACTCTTGGCTTCTTTAAGAGGTTTTCCATCTCCAGCTCAGTCACTTTCCTATGCCGAGCTGATAACTGCTAATAAGCACGAAACTGCAGTCCTCGGTTGGAAATGGCTGTGTTGGCGGTGTATTTCAATATAACGTTTTATTTTGATTCTGGTTTATAGAATATCCCGCTTAGTAGAATATTTTTTCGTGATAGAATGGCTATTCCATTAAGCGGGTTTATTTTAGAAATTTTCTGAAACAGACAGGAAGTTTTTTCATCTTCGAGTTGAACCGACCCATTGCTTCGGTCACTCGTCTGATCAGTGCTAATTCTATATTAGCTACCAGTTTGTTTGGCACTCTGGCTCCTTTATGAGGTTTTCCACCTCCAGCTCAGTCATTTCCTATGCCGGGAAAATGACTGCTAATAAGCACGAAAGTGCAATCTTCGGCTGGAATGACTGAACTGGCGGTGTATTTTATGTAAGACAGGAAGTTGTTGGATTAGTGATAAATAAAGACTACAGTGAAAGCATTCCATCCTTATAAAATGCGATATCACAGGATAACATTTTAAGCCGGTTTACTAATCCAGAATCATTTAAATATTTCTATCTCAGTCCTAAAAAAATACGCATCAGACGTCACTACAGTGTGTCAAGACGACATGAAATTTACTTTGTCAATGGCAATAGCTCATACCAAAACCAAAGGGCAGCAGTCATTCATATTTTTCCAGGTGAATTTGGATTGTTTTCGAAATTTGCTCATTCAAAACATATGTGTCTTACTGTTCCTACTTAGTGAGGGAACATTGCGACAAAATTGCATGTCGTTAATTTTTAGTTCCTCTCTTATGATACCTATTAGTGGTACCCGCACGGCTTCGCCCGTAGTTGAAAATTAAAAGGTCATTCGGTTCGCCTGTCTACTTACAAATAATGGATGACGAATTTCTCACCATTTGGCTATGTTCATTCGCTCTCCCATTCCACCTCATGATAATTTCGTAATTTACTTGTCCATCCTATGATAATTTCGTAATTTACTTGTCCATCTTATGATAATTTTGCTCCGGAAAGTGTTCTTAAGAATGAAATATAAAAAGAACAAAATCGAATTTTCGAAAATCGCTTCCAGGTGCACACCCCCATGCTACCAACTAACTTTGTGACAAATTTTACGAAAATCGGCCGAACGGTCTAGGCGCTATGCGCGTAACAGACATCCAGACATCCATACAGAGACTTTGAGTTTTATTATTAGTAAATATTATTGTGACAAATATTGTTTCATTAGAATTTCATTATATTTCTATGTATTTTAATAATAAAAATTTTAATTACATTTTCCCCTACTGCAAAATATTTCACTAAAAATACAGCAAAATTACCGAGCATATCTGTTAATTTCAGAAGTACTCCTTGAAATTCCGAATTGCTACGAAACAAGTATCTTGATTATAGTTTTAGATAAAAACTGCTTTTCACCCTCAGTTCCTAAAAATGTAGAAGAGTAAAAGTACGCAAGTTCTCGGTTAAAAGCCACGAATCTTGTTTCTCGGTAGACGCTTTACAAAAATATGCTATTTTTTGCGATAAATGAGTGTTAAAAAAATACAATGTATTTTTCTTCTTTTTTAGTTACGTTAGAGCTTCTTCAAAAGCTCCGGATCAACCTCATTGCATAACAGTTATACACAAAACCGCGATTTTTCAAAACATTTCGCGTATGCTATAGGCGCTTAGATACCAATGTGAAGATATTCTCAACTTTTACCAAACGTTTATTGGCTCTAGCTCAGTTGGAGTCATTCCAGTTCGATTACCACCGAAGAAGGGGGAAATTGTAACACCCTGATGCCGTAAAACGAGCCGGTTGGTACCCCTGCCTGTAGTTTTATAATCGTTCAATTTTTAGAATATCAAGTATTATATTTTTGTCAAATTAACTAAATCTTGGTACTTTGTCTGTAAAATTGCAGTTTTCTGTTCAAGATGTCTGTGTTTTCACAACAATTCTCTGTTTTTTTTTTAATGATCTGCAATCTTTATTTAGCATCCTACTATGCTAATACTCTATAATCTCCAGTGAAAACTCTCTCTTGACTTGTGTTTTGTAATGGAGTTGTTTCCTTCAGTCAAAAGTAGTACTTTTTGTCACTGAAATTGTTAGAACAAGCAAAAAAAAAAAAAAAAAGTACATGGACCTAGAAAATACTTTTATTTTCCCAAAAGTTATTTTTTAATTAATTTTTACATTTTATTAATTTTTAAAAAAAATCAATTTTTAATTAATTTTTTTAATTAATTTAAATGTTTGATTTTTCAAACAAGGCGTGGTCTTGATGATGTCACAAATGATGCACTATGGCTCATCTTTCTACTGCATTTCTACGTTATGATAATCAAGAACCGAATTACAATTGCGCTCTACGCTTTCTATCAACCATATCGTTGCCAGTACACGTGAGTAAAGATGCGAATTAAATATTTTGTTCTTTGAATGGCAACACTGAAAGGCATTTCATCATCTGTGATATCATCGGCAGAAGTATAAACAAATGAAAGCATACCAATTTAAGTATTTTTTTTTTTAAAGTATTAAACCTTAATAAATTATTTAAAAAATGCTCAGCTCCTACGTTTTTAAGCATGCTCTTTCAGAAAAAAATACTTTAAAATTTTGGAAACGACCCCATTCCCTATAACTATACATCTGTCACATAATTAATCATGTTCATGAGTTTTTTGAGTGTTTTTACGTAAAAAGTTTCAACGCTGTAATGTCGTATTTACAAATAGTATGAACTCTCTGAAACACACTGTTTACGTTTAAAAGACACAATGAAAATAAAAATATATTAATTAAATACATAAAATTATAGCTGCAAAAAAATCAGCTAGCATAGCAGTTATTTTTTTTAAGTAGCGAATAGGTAGAAAACATATAAAGGAATTATTAATTTCGTAAAATGAAAAAAACGTTCGACATAATCTCTGATATACATTTTTGCATCATCTAGAGGTGATTAACTTTTTTACTTTTCTGTTTTGTTAATTTTAGCTAAGCCGACAAACGATGAAATTATTAATGCACTGAACTGCACATTTTTTTTTTCAAGTATTTTTTTTAAAGTTCTGGAAATAACGGGTATTATAGTTCAAGCCTTTTGGAGATAATTATAACACCACTAATCCTGTTTTCTATTTTCCAAAAACCAAACTTAAAAAAAATATGTTTCGATATTTTTCATCCACTTTTATACTTTTGATACATTTCATGAAAAGTGCTAGAAAACGAGATAGCACTTACGTTAGAAAAATAACAAGCTAATTGAAAAAAAAAAAAAAAACATGCATTTCCTAAGGTGAAAATAACTTTAACGTTTTTCGAACCAGGTTCATTTAAATAACGTTGCATCAGTTCGAAAAATATTCGATTTATACTTGTTTGAATCTATTATTGAATAGCATCACAGCTGAAGGAAAATAATTAGGAAACTATTAAGAAAGAATAATATTTTAGACTATTCAATTTTTTTTTTTTCCAGAATTTTAAAAACTTCGTTGTCTCTTAAAAATTATTTGCTAGAAGGACACTCCAATGCAAAAGTATTCTAATAATATGACAGAAAAAGTCGCTTATTACTTTCAAAGAGATATATAAAACCCAGGTATAGTTTAAACATTTAATTACTTCTTTAAAAATTACTTAATGTCTGTAGCATCAAAAAAATGTAACGTTTGTACATGCTTCAAAATACATTTTTAAACATTTTACTCCCAAGTACATTGTTTAAAATGTAGCTATCTATGTAATTTTAAGTATATTCTTGAATGAGTAAACAAATGCATTTTTTTCTTACATTTAACTCACTCTCAGATGTATTGTTTAAAATTGAGTTTTCTAATGTAATTTAATGTATAATTTCGAATAATTAGAAGAAAATCATAAAATAAAAATTTAAATTAGATTATTTATTAAATATTTACATGTTTCTAATTCTTTCTTTAAAACATATAAAAACTTTGTGATTAAAACGAGGAAACACAATGAATAGAACAAAGAAAATTTTAAGCAAAAAAGAAAAGAAAAATCTGGTGTTTCCGTTCATCTAAGCATTTTCCATGAAACACGCACTGCTCAAAACAAGCACTCCATTTTTGTATCACATAAACTATTTACAACAGTCTTTTATTGCCCATACTTATTTGTTATCTTGCATGACCCATATTAAACATACTACACCATTATTCTATACAAAGAAAACAATTTATTCACTACGACATCAGATTTTGTAAATCCTGAAACTCTCATAAATAAATAAAATTTGATCTAGTATCCGTCGAATATCAAAACTTAGTGTATTGAAATGCGTTTTAGAAAATAGCTTTCAAAGTATAGAAGTTCTGAAGTAGTATTAATATCAGCCAACAACTGCAAACCGCATTTTCCCCCTTTAAAGCATTTTTATTATTCATGGAGGAATAAATAATGTTATGGGTTCTCTCGAATCCATACAAGTTTCGAAATACTCGAAGCAATATTCAATTTTATGAGCAAAGTTCTTAACAATAACTATATTTGCAAAAGTTTCGTCCGATAGAGAAAGTCCAATAAAATACAATAGTATATAATGTTTTTAGTTTTATTTTAGTTTTTTCATTGTATTAATACTCACTTTCTGTTTGCATGATATTTTTAGAAAACTTTTAGTGTGATAAATGCTTTTGTTAATTTTTGCTGGCCAAAATAAAAAAATGAAAATAAAAAGTTTTAAAAAAAGACAATACATTATAAAAGTTTTGCTAAAACGAAATAAATAAATGCTTTTCTAAAAGTTAATAAATTTTGAATTGTAAACGGTATTGAAGAAATAAATATACATAGATAATTTCCAGACAGAGTATTTTATGGTGTTTATATGTCTGTCTGTCCATCCCTGACTGAGTCAAACTTAGTAACTTGTAATTTACTCAATATCAGTAACTAATTATATATGTTACATATAAAGCATTGCATCTGAATGACTTAAAGTACAATGCATCATCACTTCCACGATAATCATTTAGAACTTCGTTTGTGTGATTAATTGTAAAATATTTAGATAGAGCTTAATTTAAGAAATTTACCATTTCAACTTTACAAGTAAATGCGCAAGTTCATTCAGAAAAACGACCAAAGTGTGAGCAAATAAGCCCTAAGTACTTCTTACTGAGTAAAATTTTGAGTTTATAAGTACGCAATATTTTTCAGTAAACTATAGACCAATGTTAAAATGTGCCAAAATGGATCAATTTAAAATTATTTAACTCTGTGTTATGTTGAAAAGGTTTGAATGCTTTAACTAGGGCTGTGGAGTCGGAGTCGGAATCGAAGAGTCGGAGTCGGACTGATTTAGAGGTAAAGGAGTTGGAGTTGTTAGAAAACATGCCGAATCCGACTCCGACTCAGGGCTTCTTTTTTTCTTTCCTTTTCACTGACTCTCCTTGCATTTTTTAAAAACTGACTACCAATTGGTTCTATTACATGTATAAAAAGATATTAATGAGAAAATAACTGCCATTATGGCAATCAGCTAGCTTGAATGCTTACCGAACTTTCTGTAACCGTCCCCTAGTTTGCTTGCTTTTTAACTTAACTAATAGCAACTGTCAGCAAACGGTTTTGTTGCCTAACATTTTCAAGTAATCACGTTCAAATAACAAGAAGTTCCGTCTAGAACTAGACGAGCCTACTTTCCCGTATACCCATACTACTTTCTAGTACCTGATCAATATTCTCAAAAATAGCTAAAATCGCAAATTTTTTCAAACATATTTTTTTTAAATATTTTAAGCTGATTTCTAGGAATAAAATATTCCTTACTTTTCTTCAAAAAAACGAACAAATAAAATAGCAGAACCTTTTAAACAAAGCAGCTAATACACTTCTTTCCATTAAAAAAATTTTTTAACAGCTTTCAAAACGAAAAAATAATAATAATAAGTTCATTAAAATAAATACATCATATAAAAAAAAAATCGTTTCTTTTTCCCCTGTTGACAAAAATAATTTTTTAAACGAATTAATGCATTTACGAAAATAAAAAAAAACAATAAAATGTCAACTTAAAGAAATAATTTTCATTGTCAAAAAAAAAAAAAAATCGTCTGCGCATATTTTTCGAGTTTATTCACCGAAAACTAAATACCTAAATTAAAACTTTAGCGTGAAAATAAAAACAAATCATATCAACAATAGTTATTTCACAGTTAAAATCACAGCAGCGGAGTGGGAGTCGGAGTCAATCTCATTTTGGGATAAAAGAGTCGGAGTCGAATACCCAAGATTCGGAGTCAGTAATTTGTCCTCCGTGTATAAATGTTTGCCAAAGCTACGAAGTCAGAGTCGAAGTCGGGGAGTCGGAGTCCGATTAATTGTCGGGAACAGGAGTCAGAGTCGGTGTCAGGTGCCCCTAAATTCTCGGAGTCGGAGTCGGGAGTAGGTCGTCAAGAGCTATTTCCAACAAAGTTTGTTTGAAGTAAATCCGCCTTTAAGTTCGGAATCTATATTGACTTTCAGTTTCCCCTTAGGCGCTAATGTTAAGAGATTTGAACTGTTCAAAATTGAACGAAAACTTGTTCAAATCAAAAAGATATTTTCGATACATGTTTTTTATCAAAAGTTTTTCCCTACAAAGTTTGTTTGAAGCCACTTCGCTTCTAAGTTCAAGATTTATTTTTGATTTGAATTTCCCCGTAGGCTCTAATGTTAAGTTTTTTGAACTGTTCAAAATTGAACGAAAAACTGTTCAAATCAAAAAATGAATTATGGGAATGAGATGTCCTCGCGGAGATCTTTCTAACAAAAAAAAATTTGTTCAAATCGGACTATTCATTCAAAAGTTATTAGGGGGGGACAGACAGACAGACCGACAGACAGACCGACAGACAGACAGACAGACAGACCGACAGACATTTTTCCCCATCTCAACTTTCCAATTTTTAATTTTTCAATATTTATCTAACTATTTTATTTATTTTTGACTTTTTTTTGTTTTTCGTGATATTTTTAAGATGTATTAAGCCTTCTTTCATGCTTTTTTCTTCTTTCTCTGATTTTTACTGGGAAAGTAGGCTAAAAATAGAAATATAGTGTTTTGTTCGATCTCAGTTATAAAATAATAAAAGAAACGTAACAAATTAGTAAGTCAAGGCCCTTAGCTAAGGTTGAAACGTTTAAGGGTGATCGGCAAATTCAAAAAAGTTCTGGCGCGAAAGCACGAATCCAAAAGATCCGATGAAATAAAGTTTTTTTCTTCATTAAGACTATTACTATAAGCTTGGTTCTCACTAAAAAGTATGGAACAAAATAAGTGTAAATGATTTCTTGATTACAACACTCAATAATTGCAGTTAATCTTAAAATCTTCATATTAATGTTAATTCTAAAGCAGCAATGAAATTTAAGTTTAAAAATTTAGCGAAGAAGAAATATAGGTATAGTAAAAGCTATTCGTACAAATTTGTATACCGCCGCATTTTGTGTAAAATTAGCTCAAAATGTATATGTGCGCTATTTTCGTTGAAATTTTATTGATGAAATATGATTTAAAATATATTCGCGAGAATTTTCAGCATTGAAGTATTTATATTTTTTATAAACTCTGAAATTAACTTTGGGTGTCATCTACCAGATGGGCGTCACTCGGGACAAACCACCCCCTCTCAAGAACTTGGATTTAGAAAAAAAAGCTTTTTTTCTCTCAATTTAGAGCTTTCAAAAATTGAAAGCACACGATTTGATCAATATCTATTTGTTAAACATTAAAGGGGGGGGGGATTACAGATAATCCCTTTCAAATTTTTTAAAAGGGATTTTTAAGTTATCTCACTATTTAATTCGTAACTGTTGGAAAATTTGATTTTTAAATTGATTTTTTAACGTTGTATGCGCCTTGGGTTTACAATTAAAAACAAAATGCGAAACATTCATGAAAAGGAATCAATATTTCAATCTGTTTAGAGGTTTTCCCCCTTCCCCTGAAGGAAGAGAGGAAGTTGAAAAAATACAATTAAAAAAATAAAAAAATGCGGAATCGGAGTCGGGCGTTTAAAAATCTACGAGTCGGAGTCGGCCATTTACCTTCCAACTCCGCAGCCCTGGTTTTAACTATTTCAGATTCGAAGAAAAATGACTGTAAAAAATGCTTCTCTGCTATTTATATCCGACTTGTTATTCGAATGTAAAAGTAATGAGAGGGGGGGGGGGGGGTTGACTGAGAAAATGATGAAACGTTACTTGTACTTAGAAACAGTAAAAAAAGAAAAACGTGAGACGTCACGTTTTTCACGTGCCAGGGCTGCGGACTTGGAGGGAAAATGACCGACTCCGACTCTTGGAATATTAAACTTTCGATTCCCGACTCCGACTCCGGCTAGTTTACCATAAAATCACTCCGTCTCCGTCTCAGCAGTAATGATTTTATGATAATTGAATATTTGAAACTTGTTTAACAAAATGAAACATTTTAAAGCTAAAAATACAAAGTGTAAGAGGAAATAATTTGATGTTTAAGCCCTCATGCAAGAACAACTTTCAACAAGTCCTCATCTGCAATTTTCGTTTGAGTATAGCCATGTGAAAGGAGAAGCAACTTATATTGCTTTTTGCGTTGAAATTAGAATGCGTTTAACAGAGCTTGAATGTTTTAGATGATTTTTTAGCAAAAGAATATTTTTTGAAGAAATTTTACCTCTGCTTTCCATGAAATACATCTGCAATGATGAGACTAAGTTTTTTTTCATCATTTTACACTTAATTCAAATCAATTTTATCTTCTTTTAGAAAAATTGTCAAAGTTCTACACCAAAACTTGCATTCTTAGCTACGACTATAACCCAGATCCTTTTCATAAAATTCTGCGTAATTTCTTTCATTTCAGAAACAGAAAAGCCAAATTCAATTTTCTGGATTGGTCGTCTTATTCTGAAATTGTTTTGGAGAAAATTAAATATAAACCATGTTAAAAAGGATTGTTCAATTAATAAAAAGAGCCTTTCCATTAAGTTATAGCATATTTGTCTTTTAACGCAATAATGCTCTTAAGACACGCTCCTATTTTTCGTTTTCTTTTGAAAGAAGTACCAAACAATGGAACGGAGAGAGCACACAAATGAATAAAGGTTTAACGAAAAAAATAACTTAGTAAATTTGTTCTGAGAGCATGATTTGTGTAAATATTCAACAGCCTTTAGAAGAACAAATAAAAGTGCGTGTAGTTAAAATAATACGCATTTTTTTTAAATTCAGTAGAAAAGGAGATAAAATTTCGATTAATTGTATTATGATTAATCTTTATCTTTACTAATAATAAAGCGAAAGTTTGTTTCTCTGTATGTATGTTACACGCATAGCGCCTAGACCGTTCGGCTGATTTTCATGAAATTTAGCACGAAATTAATTCGTAACATGGGTTGATCACCTCGAAACGATTTTTTGAAAATTCGATTTTGTTCTTTTTCTATTGCAATTTTAAGAGCATTTTACTGAGCAAATTTTCATAACGTGGACGAACAAATTAACAAGGCATTTTGTCGAGAAATTAATCATCCATTTTTGTAAATGTACAGGCGAATCAAATGACCTTTTAATTTTTTACGACGGGCAAAGCAGTGTGAATACCGAAACTCATTACATAAAACAGTAACTTTAAAATACGCACCATGCTATTTCTTATATATAAATCACCTTACACATGAGTTTAAAAAAACTCCTTCTTTCCTGCAATGCATATTTAGTTTCTAATTTCTTTTAACGGAAAACCGCTGAACTTGCGCAATATTCTGCTAAAGAATTTCTTAGTCTCTAGTTGTGAAAAAATAGGTGCAAAAATTTCGCTTTATTTGCTATAGTGTCATGATAAATTTCTTAGTGATTCGTTGGGAAAACCGGTCTTGCTGATTTTGATTCCTTGAAAAATTATTAAAAGTTTTAATCTCATAAGTTTATGGCTGCCTTGCTGTTCAAACTACAGAATGCGCATGTATGAAATAAATTTTATTTTTTCAGTTTCAGTTCAAAATGTAGGAAGCGACTTTTTTACATATATTTCATAGACTATGAATCGCAATTTGTAATCAATCTTAGTCATAATAAGCTATATGTTACCGCCATCAAGCTTTGAATAAGGCAAACCTATTAGCTTATACCGATACCCAGAGACTGTAATTTCGTACTTGTTAAAGACTCACTTTTTGAGAATAGTCATAGCCGAACTAGAGACAGATGTCCTCTCGCTGAAGCTGAGATTACCTACCAACTGATAGCTCAAAGTAACTAAGCACACCAGCGAGAGTCCTCAAGTAATGTTGCTGATTAACTATAAAATGGTTCCCTCAGGTAAAAAAAGAAAAAAGTTACCACCCGCTAACCGGGGCTAATGCATAACTACAAGCAACATATCAATAGTCCGGTTCTAATATCCAGAGTCTGCTAAAGCACCTCTCATCTATATCCCAATCTAACTACAGTATAAAGACCCTAAACCTTCAATTTCTATGTTACTTCACAATTGCAGTGAGCGAAAAAAAAGAAGAGCCTCCAGAAGGTGAGAAGAAAAGTCAGGTATCTTGACAAGTCATCCTTCCGAAGAAACCAAGTTTTATCTTCGAAAAAACGAGCTGATGTGTGCATCACATGACTTCCTTTTACACCAATTTAATGCTATTTCCCTATTATTGCAATTTTAATGGGATTCTCTCTCTAACTCTTTAAATATCACTAGCAATGGCCACATTGAAAGCAGATTTAAAAAAAAAAAAAAAATCGCCAAATTTTTCGCCAAGTTGGCGACAAAACTTGGCAACCAAAAGACTGGCGATATATCGCCAAGTGACCGCCAAATTATAACACCACTTGAGTTTGCATCGAAATTAACAATGATTTCCCCCCAAAAAGGTGCAAAAGACCCCTTTAGAAACACCCGAATGCAACCAAAATAGGAGGTGCACAACTAGACCCCACTACGAGTCTATGTACCAAATTTCAACTTTCTAGGACATACCATTTTTGAGTTATGCGAGATACATACGCACATACGCACATACGCACATACACACATACGCACATACATACAGACGTCACGAGAAAAGTCGTTGTAATTACCTCGGTGATGGTCAAAATGGATATTTCGCGTGTCTATACATTCTTAGGCACTTTTCCGCATGTGGTCGAATCGAAAAAAAAACTCAACATTCATTTGGGGGTGAGCAAAATGGAAATAAAGGGCGATTTTTGAGTGAAAATTTTTTCGCGAATACAATACTTCCTTTTTTGTAAAAGGAAGTAAAAACGGTCAAAATAAATATGCCGATAAAATCCTGCTTAGTCGTAATGCTGATGGTCAGTCTTCTAAATTAATTTTAGGGAAGGAGTCAAAGAAAACCAAATTAACATAAAATAGCGATGCATGATGATATACCGAAAAGAAATAAATTCTTAGGACCAGGAAAAACATTTAAGTGATGGAAAAGTTACTTATCAGTTTATAGGCACATAGAGTGTTACAAAGCGTCAGAAAAAAAAAACAAGTTGCAAAAATATTTCATTTATTTATACAGTAGGCGTTGCTTAATGTGATCACGGTTAATGCTATCATTCGTTTAATGTTATCGGAATCACGAAGTCCCGGAACACTTTTTGTTAACACACGTTAAAAAAGTCGGATATTGTAATCAGCGTCTTCGTTTATTGTTATCACTTTCAATTTTTTCCACGTTTTTGTTCCTCAATTAACATAAATACATAGGTAAACCCTGACGAGACTAACTTTCTGTGTAGCATTTTGTGGTTTTCAATAGCAGTTCAAAATTTTTCTAGGAATGAAGCTACAGAAAGTTCGCCCCCAGTGACCACAGACTGCCCCTAAGAAAACTTTCTTTTGCACCTAAAAAAATCAGTCGCTGAACATGTTGCAGGCATTGATGTAGGACCTCCATTGTTGCCATTACTTTTTAAACTATTAAAGGATTGTGTCGAGATTAAAAACAAAGCGAAGTTAAAGTAAAATTTAAACAACAATCAAAACCATGCTGGAAAAGATAGAAAAGCTGAATGTGCTTTAAAACTGGTTTACGAATGTCAGGGAAAAGGTCATATTTTACTTCACCTATTACTATGTGATTAAAAATTGCATAACTTAGCTTTAAATTTTTATAATTCAGATATTTCCATTCTGATAATTTAATAATTTATAATTTAAAACTGCTTTCATTTAAGCCATTGTGATTTCAATTTGAGGTTGCCAAAATAAATGCACCTTAATTGGGAAAAAAATCATTATTTTGTGTCTCCTGGATTCTTTTCGGTTATTGTTATCAGTCGGTTATTGTTATCAAATTGTATTTGTCCCAAAGTGATCACATTAAGTGGCGCTTACTGTATATTTATTTTATTTACTTATTTATTAATACAGTCGAGCCCGCTTAATGGAATATCGGAAAATAGAATATCCCGCTAAATGTAATAAAATTCCAATGTACTACACCGTTTATGTGTGTTATTTTTACCCCGGATAATGGAATATCCCGCTTATTAGAATAGTTTTTCCTGGCAAATTGCCTATTCCATTAAGCGGGCTCGACTGTATATTTTTGTCTACCGTGTGATCTTGCTCCCGATCTTTGTTGGACGCTAGTTATAAAGCAGCAGTATCAAAGAAAGAACATTACTCCTTTTACATATATCTTGCAGTTTTCATACTCAGAATTAGTGGTGCTACATTGATGTCGATATTTTAGAAACACTAATGCTTTTGTGTTAAACATCGATGTTTGTACCATCGATAATAGAAGGTCATATTTTTTCAACATCGTCGCTATGCGCTTTTTTTTTTTCTGTGTGTGTGTGTGCGTATCGATGTTTTATAATTGAACGAAATACATGCTTAAAACTGGTGAATATATTTAGTTTACAGTTATAATGACAACTTTATAATTGATTAGTTATTGATAGACATATGATATCTTAAAGAGTGTTCTATTGTTAGTTGTCTAAAGAAGTAACTTTAGAGTGTAGAAAGGTTAGCAATATTTTTTCCATTGTTGTGTTAAAAAGAATACAGTGAAGGAGTAACATTGGCATAATTACTTCAATCCTACTTTTTCTCATTTGCTGACAATTTTGTATATGTATCTAAGTGTAATTCTTAAACCCACAGTTAAGAGAACAAGAAAACTATTAGATTCTAGAATACAATAAGATAATAGCAAAATAATATAAATGTTTCAAAAAGAAACTTCAATAAATACAGAAAATATTTTATTGACTGGGTGAACATAATGCAATATCACTAGGTTTAGGTTTCAAGTTATAAGAATAAAGTACATAAATAATTTTTCTATATGCTTCCTCTTAATTCCAACGTTTTAGTTATTAGTATAATTGCATACATCTTAAAAGATACATTTCGCTACATCATATTGATTCTAACATTTTCTGAAAAGCACTCTGTTTACTGGAATACTCCACAAGGTAGTGCGATGTGGGCGTATAGTGTACATGTAATGAAATCTTTAAATAGTTTTAAAAACATTTTTCGGAGAAATGTCGTTTGCGTTTTACATATATCTTAAGTTTTCTCTTATATTAATATGTACAACTGATCTTTCGTGACGATGCATCTAAAGAATATATAATGAAGCTTCGGAATTATATTAAGGGAATGAAACACTTGACTTACGTTCTACATTTGGTGAACACCTCGGCAAAGGGGAAAAGCCCTAAAGATGAAAAGTATGATTGCCACATTGTATACTTATAACTCAGAAATCTTTATTCTTAAAATTCAGTTTTGAAGATATTGAAATGATGTAGTACAGAGTTAAACATAAATGTGTAATGTTTACATTCTTTCAAAAATACGTACCGTGTCGGTTCTGGCTTTAATAATAAAATGTACTTCTATTTTTTTGCTAAATTTTAATATTTTTAGCCCTTGTTGTCCCATCTCCAAAAGACCAAGCAGAAAAAAAAAAGAGATTAAGCAGTATGACAAAGTTGTTGCATGTCAGATTCAAAAATCACAACCAACTTCAAAAACTTACCGGCCTACTCTGCAGTATCTAATTATTGAATGTTTAACCTCAGCCGTAGCTGTCCCTCTAATATTAGAATGCCTTGACATCAATCAAACTACTCGGTATGAAGATTTTTTTCTATCGTTAAAGAAAATCTAAAACCAAATATGCAACTTAATTTTTCTCAAATAATTTTGGAATGCCTTAGTGCTCAAAGTCCAGTTTTAAAGAAGGTGTAAAAGTGTAGTAAAATATAGACATAACTATATTACATTTCTACAAGAATATGTATCATGTCTAATTAACACTTTATACGCAAATGTAGTCTAGGGTAGCTTAAAAGCTATGATTTTTTTTCTTCTGATTTTTGCATGTATCTCCCTTTTATTTTGCTATTTTTACTATAAAAATTATACATGAAAAGTTTTAACAATATAATAAAATAATAAGAGGTAGCTCTAAGGACTCAAAGTTTAGAAAATATTATTAAAATTTCTTGACACTCAACAAATGCTTTGAAAGTATCGCATTTTTTTCAAAGTTTTTAAACAAGTTGAAGTCAAAGTTGTCCTCAACTTTTGAAATTAGGAATGTAACAACATTGAAAAAACGAGCTGATGTGTGCATACATCACATAGCTTCCTTTTTACGCCAATTTAATGATAATAGTACCTTGGAGTAAGTAAAGAAACACTTGAAACATTTTCCCTCCAAGTTTCATGCGAACCGAAGTAAAAAAAAAAGTTTTATAAGCACAATTTTCCCAATATTGGCAATTTTAATGTGATTCAATGGTAAACTCTCTAAATATCGCCAATAGTGGCTAAATTGAAACCAGATTTTAAAAAAAAATAGCCAAATTTGTCGCCAAGTCGGCGACAAAACTTGTCGACTAAAAGCGTAGCGATATATCGCTAAGTTTTTGCCAAATTATAACACCACTTGAGTTTGCATTGAAATTAACAATGATTTCCCCTAAAAAAGGTGTAAAAGACTGCCTTTAGAATATCCGAATGCAACCAAAAAGGGAGGTACTCAACTAGACTCCCCTAGGAGTCTACGCACCAAATTTCAACTTTCTAGGATATATACTGTTCTTGAGTTATGCGAAAATCATACACTCATCTGCACATATACACAACTGCACATATGCACATCCGCACATAAGTACATACGGACGTCACGAGAAAAATCGTTGTTACGAACTCAGGGGCCGTCAAAATGGATATTTCGCGAATCTATACGTTCTTAGGCATGTATCCACGTGTGGTCGGGTTGAAAAAAAACACTCAATAATCATTCGGGGAGAGAAAAATTGAAATTAACTCCGATTTTTGAGTGAAAATTTTTTTGCGAATACAATACTTCCTTTACTGTGTAAAAGGAAGTAACTAAAAAAGAAGTTTTGTCTCTGCTAGCAGGGTACTTTGAATTTCAATAGCTTGTGTAGTTAATTGTCGTTGGTTTTAACTGTGTTTTCAAATAACAGTAAATTATATTACATACACAACAACACTAAAGTATATATGTCTCTACTTTGATCACAACGAAGGACGTAGAAGAAGGATTTTTTTTTTTTTTTCTGGAAATCAATTTTTTTTATATTTTCATTTTTCTGCTTTTGTTTCCTTACCCCAGCAAAGCTATTTCAGTACTGTTACTAACTACCTTGTAAATATAAAAAGATTATTTTCTTACTTCTACTTGTCAAAACTTCCCAAATACGGTCATTCCCTCTAAACGAGTGCAGAAAATTTTCTGCTCATAAACCTCAAATGTCACGCTCTCCCGTTTTAGATTACCAAAAGCTCCGAAAGACCGTTCGATAAAGATTGCTATCAGCATTGTTTCAGTCGTTCCCCTTGTAAGCTTTTACTGCAGTGTGGCTCATAAATACAGACATTCTGACTCCCGAAATGGCATTGCGCAGGCATGTGTCAGGAAATTTAATTTTCCATGGAAGCATACTGTGGTAAATCATAAATCTTCTATCCTGTTATACTGATAAGGAACTTTGCAGTGATATATGGCGAAAATTTCCGGGCAGTTACATAAAAGAACTTCCCAAACAAATTATTATTCCTTTCTTTTTTTAGTTTGTCGTGTATTTAGTTTTAGTTTTACTACAATGAAAATGATAGTATGTTGCTTTTAAGGGAATGTACGTGCTATAACAGTTGAATTTTCAGGAGAATAGTAATTTAGCCGTTTTACTTGGGTATAGTCAGTGGCGTACCTAGCATAGATGACACCTGGGGCGTTAATTTGTAGTGACACCTCCCCTCTCTCCGGGAAATGTATTAAAAAATGTATTAAAAAATGTTCAAATTTGTTGTACTAAAAATGCATTTTAGCTTTATAGTTTTCAAAAACTTGCAATTTCATTTTGGGTGTCGCAATACAGACGGGTGACACCTGGGGAGGACCGTTCCCCCCCCCCCCCCTCGTAGTGACGCTGCTGGTATAGTGCAGTACTTGGGAATGCATTAATGTGCCTTTAAGGTTTTACATCATCCAAAGCTAGGCTGGAACTTTAAGCAGCAACTTTACGTGAAGTAAGCAACGTTAGTGTATACAACGTAATAACAGTTATTAAGCTTCTAGTTGTGACAAGTTTTTCAGCAATGGTTTTGTTTCAAGCATTTTAAATATAATAATATTCCTTTTTTATTTTTAAGTCGTAAATGTGCTTTTTATGCTGTGGTATAAACAAACTATTATCGACCCTTTCTAAGGTCTCGCAAACAGCTTTGAGTCTCAATATTTGTTCAAAATATGGAGGAAAACTTTTATTAGAGTGAAGTAGCCATATTTCGTCCCCGTGCCCAATTTTGTCCCTTAAGTTTCTCTGGTCTAGCACTAGGTAGTGCTACTGGTGATATTTTTTCTGGTTGCGATAAAAAACACTAATAATTTGCAGATCTTTTGTGAGTCTAGTCCGCTGCATTGATGTTTGGAAGCACCTATTCTGATAATTGAAAGCTTAAATTATTGTGAAACTCTTTCTAAACGCTTTTTTTTTAAAATTCATTATAAAGAGTTCATTTAGTTGTATTTAACACATTCGTTTAGGATCTGCTGTAAAATAATCTGAGCGTAGAGCAGGAAGCTTCCATATTCGCAAATAGTAAGTTCCTATTTTCGTACCCTTTCAAGATTGGAATAAAAAGCTTTTTGTGTAAAAAACGTTTTTATGCAGACAAATACGAAGAAACAAAGGCATTTTTGTCCTCAATGCACCGTGTGGCCAACATGAAATAAATCCGAATCGAAGAACAAAAAAAAAAGTTTCTGACATATTGTGGAGGCTTGAGAAAACAATCTTGTGCACAATTTAAGGTGTCTCTCATTCAAAAAATCTTAACCCGTACTTATTATTTGTACCTATTATTGCAGGAGATTTATTGCAGAGCGGACGAAAATAGGATAACAACTCTCAGTTTTAGTAAAAGTGCAACTTCTTTTTAACAGAAAACAAATTGTGTTTCATGTATTGCCATGCAAAGGCTTAGTTGGTGGTATTATGTTAGTTTTTTTTTTTTTTTTTTTTTGGATTAATTGATCGTAGCATATGCTACTTAAAGGCGAAAAGTTTAGGGGCTTAATATTAACTTAAGTATGGCTACTTTTCCAAATCTTCTATTTTAGTTTGTCTTGAATTTCGAAATAGCCGTTTTACAATTACAAATATAGAATATTGTTTAAGGTTTAAAAAGAGCTATAAAAATTGATATTTGTAAAGGAAATGTTACATAATATATAAAAACTTATGTTTCGGAATATGTAAATGCGTGAAACCAAGTATAATAAATAATTAAAATGTTTTACACAGTTCGTGCGTGATTCCCTACTTTAGGTAGCAAATGCTTTCTCTAACCATTAAACGTGCGCTGAACAGAATTGTCTTTCAGCGCGTTTAGTACATGAAAATGGATGATTATTCTTGAAATTGTATCTAACTTAAGATTTTTTTTCAGTTGAAAAAGTATTTCAAAATATGCTTACTTTTTATGAGCAATTACGATTGCTTATTGTTCTCACTTGACAGTTTTGTGATGTCCTATGATCTTATCCCCCCCCCCCCCGCATCCATCTGCAGCACCACCGTCGGCCGGCCGCCTCACAATGCTGCTCCTCTAGCGAAAACCGTCTCCAGGTTGCGTCACTTGCCTACACACACACACACTTACACGCATACATACACACACCTACACATACACATACGCACATACATACAGGCACATATGAACACACACACATGCACTAACAAACACATACACACAACTACCCACAAATAAACATAACCCCCCACACAAACACACAACTACTCAAACACACACAAACACACATGTCTACACACATACACATACCCCCACACACACATGCATACATACACATGCCTACACACTCATACACATACCACCCCCCCCCACACACACACACACAAACACACACGCCAACATACACACACATTCGTGATTGTGAAAAACATAATTTGGATTCAAGATGTCAAAGTTCAATTATTTTTTTTTTTTAAACCTTTGCAGCTACATTACATTATCTTACTTTTAAAGCATTTTTATAAATTCCAAGGTATGCTTAAAATTTTAAGCAGTGCCTTTATTTAAGCTCTTAAATCGATAAACATCGTTGTTCTTGGTCTCAAAGTAGTGTCCTTATTAAAGAATTTTTATTATATCTAAGCTTCTTTTGTTAAAACAACCAGTAAATGCTCTTATTTCAGTTATAGAAAAAAAAATATTTAGATTCATTCTAAGTGCTCACGGAGTGCTTTAATCCCTAAAATGTGCCAAAGATATAGAAAAAATAATTAAAGACATTTATGACGTCATATTTTTTCCAGAAACATTTTTTTTTCTTTTACATCGGACATTTACAGACATTGGAAAGAAATACTTTGTGTTAGAATAGACAATATTGAATTGTAGTTTTTTTTAATTTAAAATAATAATAACTGTATCAGCTACTTAACTAGATGCCTAATTAACCTATTCCGCAGTGTGCAGATAAACGGCGATATTTGAAGAACTGTGTGTTGGATTCAATACTAACAATAGGAAAATGTTGGAATTAGACGGTTTTTTCGAGTTTTTTTTTTTTTTTTTTTTTTTCAACGAAAACCAAATAAGTTAACTCGTACAATAAAGATAACGCACAATCGATGACAAAAATGAAAAAAAATGAAAATTTTGCAGTTATTGCCTTCTACCTGCACAAATTGCAAGCCTTTCCTTTTTTCTTCAAATTACAAATGAAATTTTGCTCAGTAGCATTTAAATATTTCATTAATTTCATTATTTTGTTTCTCAGAAGCTATGTTGCAAAATGTAGATGTTATTCTTAATTTATTATTTTTCGATATTAATGTTTGAATTTCTGGTTCTACTAACTATGTTTATCATGAAAGTTTGACAACTTTCAGTTCATATTCTTGTTATAAAAATAAGATTTTAAAAACGAAATACAATTAGCATGTTATTGTTTATTTGAAGAAATAACCCAACACTTAATGTTTAAAATAGTATTTTTATTTTATTTTTTTTAATTGTCAAATTCCTTTAAATAGTCATTTCTGTGTTAATTTGTTACTTTCCTCATTTTTGGATGTATTACCAAGAGATTTATTAATATATTTTACTGTAAAGACAGTCCTGTTCCAGTTAGTATTTTCGACGGCGACTTTAGTATAGATTTAAATGTAACATTTTTCATGTAATATAATATTGACTGCGATTTTACGGAAAATAATAATTAAAGCGATTCCTTCTAGTATCTTGAGAAATTCTCATTTTTCTTTTTTTATTGTAAAAAGAATAATGACTTCTGATGGACTCGATTCTGGATTGATTTGTTTCTTATATTAAAATTCAGAGAAGTCGAGGAAAATGTTTGAAATTATGGCATTGAAAGTTGCGAGGTTATTGGCATTCAGAAAACTTCTCCAGGGTAGAGCATGAATAGCTAAGCTCCGTTCTGATTTGCTCACTTCTAAATTGTCTTTACAATGCAAATATGAACTTAAGAAGGGTTGAGTGGTACACTAGTAATAAAAATTGCATAGTATTAAATATATAATAGTATACTTCTTGTAATGACTGCCTAACAAGCCCCTAGTATATTTTCCAAAAATTCTTAAAAGAACAAATTTGAGTGTTTTATTTTTAATTTTGAAAATAGTAGAGATGTACCGAGTAGCACTTTGGCCGAGTAGCCGAGTACCGAGTACTCGGCCTTTTACTACTCGGCCGAGTACCGAGTTACCGAGTAACTCGGCCTTTCACTACTCGGCCGAGTTTCCCAGTACCAAATATGTTGAAAGAAGGACCACCGACACACACCGATGAATTTTGAACTTACTGAAATAGTAGTATAGACCTCCTTGTCCATATAATAGTTTTTAAACTAAATTCCTGCTGAAATTTAACTACAAAATTTTGCAAAAATAATATTTTTTAAATTAAAAATGAATAAATAAAAGGTATGACTTATCAAGTTGGAATTAAAACAAATTATACAAATTTATTCATTATAGGTCTAGTTCGCTAAACATAAATAATTTTTAAAAGCAAAAAAAACAATGTGCAGGAACACTGCAGACACGTTTTTCTGTGTTACAGGGAACATCTTTTTCAGTGCATAACATGTGAACTAAAGAATGTAAAGGCATACGACAAAAAAATCGACTTTTGCCGGATGCCTTTAAATCGACGAGCTCGCATTTTGTGCATTGAAAAAGAAATTCCTCGTAACGCCAAAACACGTGTCTGCAGTGATCCTGCACTGTGCTTCTAACGTTGTTTTATTTCCTTTTATTTTTAAAAATCTTATAACTAATTTTAGTTTGTAGCAAAAATTCCATATTTGCACAATTTTCAACAAAAAAGTTTTATTAACTTTCGAGATATTCAAACCAAGATTTATTTCATTGAAGTATTTCAAACTTCATTATTCTCAAAATTTAAATTTGAATTGTAAATGGTTGCAGAAAATTATATATGCTTGAGCTTTTTTGTAAATTTTAATGTATTCAATTTTTTGCAACTACTCGGTATTGGCCGAGTATCTGATCAAAATTTGGCCGAGTACCGAGTACTCGGCATATTGGCCGAGTAGGCCGAGTACCGAGTAGTTACCGAGTACTCGGTACGTCTCTAGAAAATAGTATTATCCCTTAAACATAGATTTTATTTGAAGCTACCATATTTATTTATTCTTTTTTAGCCATCACTACATAGTGGTTTCAGCAATTAACTGAATATTTCTTAATGGACTCCTTAAAATAAAGCCACCGTGCCTTCAAGGGTAAAAAACTTGAAAGTTGACTAAAAATCTAAATACATCCGTAGTTTTTAGTTTCGTCTTTATCTTTACTATACTAACAATAAAGCGGAAAGTCTCTATGTCTGTCAGGATCTCTGTGACACGCATAGCGCCTACACTGTTCGGCCGATTTTCATGAAATTTGGCAGAAAGTTAGTTTGTAGCATGGGGGTGTGCACCTCGAAGCGATTTTTCGAAAATTCGATGTGGTTCTTTTTCTATTAAAATTTTAAGAAAAAAATTATCATAAGATGAACGAGTAAATCACGAAATTATCATATTGTGGAACCGTAACATGCGCACAAGCCAATTGGCGAGATACGAAATTATCATAACGCGGAACCGTAACATGGGTACAAGCCAATTGGCGAGAAAGTTCACCATTTATTATTTGTAAATATACATACGAATACGAACCAAAATACCTTTTAATTTTTCTATTACGGGCAAATCCGTGCGGGTACCAATAGTGTAGAATAAAATAACGAAAACATTAAAGAAAAATTAAACCTAAAAGTGACGCGAAACTCGCCAAACGTTTTTAACTGTTCCGCCTGAAGAGCCATATATTGTTTATTTTTATACAAATTTATTCCAATTTTACTTAACCCATGCCGTGAAACATATTGAATATTTATTTCTATTTTTGCATTAAAAATTCGTTTTGCTTCCTTTTACATATAAATCTAATTTTTATTTCAAGGATAAGAACATAAACTATTTTAATATTTAGGAGCTGAAGGCTTTTTGAGCCTAAAAACTATTTTAATAACTTCGTTTGAGAATTGGAACATAAGTTGGTTTAGTTCTCCAAACTGTTTATGAATCTTTATAATTGATTTTTTTCGTGTAATATTCTGCTATAACATTTAAAAATATTTACCAGTATTACGCGTATATTTTATAAACTTCTTTTGTTCACGAATTATATCCTTCATGATTTCAAAATAAATGAATTTCCAGTAATGTTTGACTAACATGTTTGAAAAATATGATTTGTTTTTTATCGTAAAAAAAAGCATTGCAGCTCTTAATTTTAAGTTATATTTACTTTAACGCAGTTTTTGATGAAATACTGTTGACACGTGTTCTACATTTTCTTCCTTTATGGATGTGCTATTGAAAAGCCTTGAACTGTTTTTCACGCTCATTAGTAAGTAAATACCAAGCCCATTGTAAAGGAAAATTTACGAAAGTTGGGTTTTGTTTTTTCTAATTCATTTTTCTTTTCGATGCAGTTTTTATTATAAACTATTAAGTATCATGAATACGTGTTACTTTTGGCTACGATTCCGAAATGTTTTCGTATTTCTTCAATAACTTTAATGCTATTTCAATTTTTAAGCTGTGGAAACTTTTTCACACATCTAGAATATTTTTAATTTTATATTTTAAGTTATCTATTTTTATAGCATTCTGTCCCCTTTTCAATTATTTTTTTTCGCTCCAATGGTACACTTGCATTTTGGTTACTTTATATCAACGTGGTTTTCAACGTTTAAAATCATTGTATAACTAGCTACAGCCAAAGAAAGACTCCTGTTCGGATGAAAATTTATTCATATGAAAGAACAATATATTTTACATGAAGTTTGTGTAACACATATTAGTTTTAAGGAAAGGTATTTTTTTACTGAGTGTGTATGTTTAATTATTGTCTCAAAGATTGCAGACGGAGAACAATAATCCTTTTATTAGTTTTGCAGGTTGAGTAATTTTATTAACAGAAAACCATTTGTTAAACAAAATACGTTTAATTTTTGGCCACTTGCAAAACTTGCTGGTGGGCTCCTTGCACTCAACAACAGCTGCTTTTTCTCTCATATCAACAGCTAATCCTGAAACCTAAAGCCATTTCATTTTATTAAAAAAAAAATTCCCTAAACTTTCCAAAATTTGCAAACATTAGATTCAACTGGGTCTACTTCTTCTGGACTTACAACAATTTCCAACTAATCTTTATCTTGCTTAGTAAAAATCACGTCACTGTGGCCTGAGAAATTGAGGTTAAAATCACTCGTTTAACTTGTTGATGAGAGTTCTCAGTATCGTCCTTTGTTTTCCTGTTTACAGTTATACTTAAAGCTTTTTGTTCTGATATTAACCCTTTTGAAGGATTTTTCAAATTTTTACGGTGGTCTAAAGTAGATCGTACTTTTTAGGTTCGGAGATATGTTGTTGCTGTGAATTATTAAACAATGCTCACAAATATGTACTTTCAAATTTTATAGCTGATGTAGAACTGCCGCTACATTTAAAAGTTTGAGAGAGTGTCGAGACACATGTTAGCACAAGGAACAAAAAACCAATAATGTTACTCCTTGCGGAGAACTATCAAACTGCGTGGTGTACACAACTGTGTGATTGGAGCTACTTTCTAACGGATACTGTCGAAATAAATTTAAATATTATTATCTGTAGGTTAACAGAGAACGTTGTATCATTTCCTTAGTTTGACCCAAAGAACGACCCTAGAGCGAAAGTAACTCGCATTTACGACACTAGTGTAAATAATGTTTTTCCTCTCAATAAGAAAAATTTCGAAACACTGTGCATCCAAAAATGTTGCTTAAAAATTACCAAAAATGAAAGTACCCAAAACTCATTAAGATTTGGAGTTGAGTTAACCAGGTGGTGATACGAGTGTAGTATTTTTTAAATAGCGACAAAATAAGAATACTTGATTTATTTTTGAGTGTAATACAATAAATGTGTAATATTCATCTGCACTTTCAGTGCCTTGTGGCTCATAAATGAACTTGTTTATGTACTCCCGCTAACAAAAGCTTTAGAAGAACAAAAGGATTGTATGCATGTGATACTGCATTGATGTTATCCTTGAGCTTAAAAGTTGTAATTGTGGCTTAAAGTTTTAGTTTGCTTTTAGCAAGTTCTTTTAATGTTCAGCTCGGATCAATATTCAAACTTTTTCGAACACATTTAAAGTTTTTAACTGGTTTTAATCCCGTTTCATGTTACTCAGTTATCTCATATTGACCTCTATTTATAACGTTTTAGCGAAATATTTTTATAAAAACAAAATAAGTAGCATGTTTTAACATTTTTTAGGATAGTTCAGAACACTTAATTTAATACTATGTGTTGTTCATGATGCTTTAGGATTTTTATTCGAAAACCAGGAAAAATTACTTTTAAAAATGTAAATGACATTCCGCAGTAACCTCCTGTCATCTTATAACGGAAGAAAGCCGAAAATTCGAACTTCAAAAATCGAAAACGTCAAAAATTTGAAAGCACTCCCGTGTAGTTCTTATAAACTTTCCCTTATGTTCACTGTAAAAAAAAAAAATGTGCAACCTTACTCCGTAAAAGTGGTGGCAGATTAGCTGCCTTCACAGCAATGGAGTAATTTAACTGATAAATTTGGTGTAACACTCGTACGTTGCAACAGTTTTATCAGTTACTAGTGGTACTCGCACGGCTTTGCCCGTAATAGAAAATTAAAAGGTCTTTTGGTTCGCCTGTATATTTACAAATAATGTATGGTGAATTTTCTCGCCAATTGGCTTGTGCCCATGTTATGGTTCCACGTTATGATAATTTAGTAATTTACTCGTCCATCTTATGATAATTTTGTTTTTAAAATTGGAGTAGAAGAAGAACCATATCGAACTTTCTAAATGTCGCTTCGAGGTGCACACCCCCATGGTAAATACTAACTTTGTGCTAGATTTCATGAAAATCTGCCAAATGATCTAGGCACTATGCGCGTCACAGAGATCCTGACAAACAGAGAGAGAAAGAGAGATTTGGACAGAGAGACATTAAGCTTTATTATTAGTAACTAGTGGTACCCGCAAGGCTTTGCCCGTAATAGAAAAAGTAAAAGGTCTTTTGGTTTGCCTGTATATTTACAAACAATGTATGGTGAATTTTTTTGCCAATTGGCTTGTACCCATGTTACGGTTCCACATTATGATAACTTCGTATCTTGCTATTGGCTTGTGCCCATGTTACGGTTCCACGTTATGATAATTTCATAATTTACTCGTTCATCTTATGAAAATTTTGTTCTTAAAATTGGAATAGAAAAACCACATCGAATTTTCGAAAAATCGCTTAGAGGTGCACACCCCCATGCTACAAACAAATTTTGTGCCACATTTCATGAAAATCGGCCAAACGGTCTAGGCGCTATGCGCGTCACAGAGATCCTGACAGACAGACCGAGAGAGAGATGCGGACAGAGAAACTTTCAGCTTTATTATTAGTAAAGATTACTCCATTGCTATGGAAGAAGCTAGCCACCGGAATAAGACTACACAAAGTGCAAAATGCTGCCACCGTATTTACGAAGTAAGGTTTTACTTTTTTTTACAGTGTTTAGCAAACAACGAGTTAATTTATGTTAATTTTGTAAAATAATGTTGTAGCGTTATGCATTATATTGTATGTTATGAACATCTATATTGTACAACCAATTTAATTGATTAAATGGCATACTATTTTCCTCAACGGTCTTTTGTCGGTTATTTTCAGAAATCCGAATAATTTAAAAATCTGAAACACCTACGTTCCGAATTAGTTCGGATTTTTGACATTCAGCCATATTTCGATACTAAGCACAAAAGTCGTATCTGCACTTTTCATCAAAATTAACTTACGGCCACCAGGTGATTCTTTGTCCCATATTTCACTTAAATGCAACGTTTTATGGTCATTTATTAACGGTAAATGTTTTTTTACTTTCTTCTATATGTAATATATAGAAGAAAGTATTGGATTCGTTCGAATTTCGAATTTTGATAGATTCGAGCATTTTGAGGTGTGCTGAGTCCATTTAGATCTGTTTTGGAAAATGTCTGTCTGTGTGTCCGTGTGTGTCACGTATGTGTGTGACCAGCTTTTTGTGGTCACTCTACAGCAAAAACTATAGCATGAAATCGAACGAAATTTGGTACACATATGTGCCCTTAAGTGAACTTGTGTCCATTGGTCCTAGGCGCGAATTCCTCCAAGGGGATGGAGCAATGGGACATTTCTTGAGTTATGCGTGCCTTCTATTCCACAGGAAGTAACTGGCGGAATCAAACAAAATTTGGTCCTTATGTTGCTCTTAACAGGTACAGGTGCTGATTCATTTTTGATGTCAATAGCTCAAACCGGAGAGGGGGGAGCTACAGAACGTTTTTTGTCGTCAATTGTGACTGCTGTATCTCAAGAAATAATGAACGGAATAAAAACAAAAATTTATCGACAAGTAACCCTTAGAGGGTATAAGAGCTGATTCTATTTTGGTGTCAACAGCTGAAAATGGGGTGGCGCAATCGAACATTCTTTTTCTTCCATTGTGAGTGCCATATCTCAAGGAGTAATGCTACGTTAAGGATGAAATTTGGAATAAATGTGTCCATATGTAAACAGGCGTTGGTTCAATTTTGGTGCCAATCGCTGCATGGTGGAATGATTTCTTTTTTTTTCTTTTTTTTTTTGTGAAAAAAAAAATAGTTTAATAATTGCAACAATGAGAAAGATAAATCGTTATAGACTGTCGTCTACGTATTTTGCGTGATTTTAGTTGTTGGAAAATGACCAGAAAATTGCGATGATTTTAACTTTTTAACTGTTGCCATCTTTGGTTTGATAACGAATAAATGTTTGTAATTATTTTAAGCAAGGCTTTTAAAATAATTTTCAATTTTCATTCTTTAATTTGCTTTTGAGATAAATCGGGAATTGAGATAGTCGTCAAGTTTTGGCGTGTGTAATTTTGTTTTTTTTGGGAATACTGCTTACTCGTCAAGCATGGCGGGGGAGGGGGGAGGATAAGAATTATATGAAATATGTAGAAGAAAGTTTTATGATGGCCGCAACATACAGTCAAGCCCGCTTAGTGGAATATCGGATAATAGATGTCACTTAATGTAATAAAATTCCAATGTACTACACCGTTGATGTGTGTTATTTTTATCCCGGATAATGGAATATCTCGCTTATTAGAATAATTTTTACTGGCAAATTCCTATTCCATTAACCGGGCCTGACTCTACTAGTTTTAAATTTCCAAAAAAAAGCTGCATCAGTATCAAATACATGGAGGCGCAAAACTTAAAAAAGCAATTTTTTGTTTTGAACTCGGCTGCGGATACAATTTTTGCGCTTAACACGGCAGTATAGTTATTTCATCAGGCGTCACGCATCAAAGCCAACTAAGATGCATACAGCTATGTGGCAAAAATTTTAGTTTTCCCCATTAGGTCATATTTTTGTGCATTTATCTAAAAAACAATTCCATCGTAATACTTAATAACAAGTATAAAAGAGAAAAAATAATATTTGTTTATCTCTGCAAATATGAACCAATAAGACTGCTTTACTAGATTTTCTTAATTCACCCAACAAATTCAGTATATCCCCGCAACTGACATCAGCAATCAGTGTTATTGATTCAATAGACTAATGTCTTTGTCTGGTACTTTTGCTCCATTACACTCTTACGTTTTCAATGCTGGATAACGAGAAAACAAATTATGTGATAAAGGAAAATGGCTTTTCCGGAAAATGCGGGTGAGTAAGGTCTTCTCTGCAATTCAATGAGAGAAAGAAATGTGACTATTGGAGCATAAAATAAGCTTACTTTATTCATTGAAAATATCAACTTTACCCTCCCCCTCCCTAAACAGCTTTTATAAGGGTTCTATTTAGAATTTTCTTATATTAAAATCAATGTTAAAAGTGCTTTGAAGAACCAAATATCACCTCTGAAATAAATTTGAATTATCCTTAAACCTCTTATAAAGTTACGCGAATATTCAAAAAATTGAGTACGTCTAACTAATCAAACATACAAGGTATGTTCCATAAGTATCGAGACTGGTTCGCTGTGAACTCGACGGAGCGGTAGAGAGCTTTCCGACCGGTCGGCCTCTGCAAAGAAATCCTCCAATACTCAGGCGCACTTTAATTCATTCGCCTGCGGGCATGCGTTAAGACAGGAGGCGGATTTTTGTGAGGTGCGAGTGTTTTGGTGTCATCGCGCCAGGATGGAACGCTGTGACGTTTTGCTTAAAACTCGGAAAATCCGCGTCTGAGACCCTTGAGCTCATTTAACAGGCTTACGGGGATGATGCCTTCAGCCGCACAAGTTTTTAAGAGTTTTTAAGAAGCACAAACTGCTCAAGGTAGGTAAGGAACTCGTCAAAGACGCTCATCATGTCGGACGCTTGACGACCGCTCGAACAAATGCTTAGGTGGCCAAAGTGAAAACAGTTTTGGACTCTGGCAAGCGTTTAACCATCGCCCTTGTTAGTGAGAAGATCGACCTTTCAGTCGAAACCGTCCACACCATTGTAACACAGGATCTTGTGATGAGGAAAGTGTGTGTGAGGCTGGTGCCGAAAGTCTTAAACGAGGATCAAAAACAGTCGCGGGTCTCTCCCCGCCCTACATCCATGACCTGGCTCCACCAGACTTTTTCTTGTTTCTGCGAATGATAAGGCAGCTCAAAGGAGATCTGTTCGATTCTATCGAGGCGTTCAAGAGGTGACGACAAAGGTTCTCAACAGTATTCCTGAAACTGACTTCAAGCGGGCTTTTGACGAGTGGTAGACATGCCAAACTAAGTGTATGGATGCAGGAGGAATGTATTTTGAAGATCATTAAGTAGTTGTAATGATATTTGCAATACATTATGTTTTTGGAACTGGTCCCGACTTTTATTGAACAGACCCTGTATGTGGCTCATTTGTAAGGAATGATAGCAGATCAAGGCCAAAAATTCATAAAATGTTTTTTGCGTGTTTCAATATATGGTAAAACAATTGCATACGCTTTAAATAGTTGAAATCAAATTTTAGAAAGAATAAATTATTGCTTTTAGGGAAATGTTCAGTTAGGTTAGATATAAAAATTCAATAAGTTTTTAACTATTTAGATTTTTGATAATACGGCCAGAGAAGAAAGGTGCTTAGTTCTTTAACTCACACATCATTTCTTTTTCTCTGTGAAACGATAAAAATTCTCAATAAAGGCAAAAATTGTTGCAGATATTATGTGATAACTGAGAAACACATTCTTTATACTTTTACATAAAAAGATAAATATTTTTATTTTATATTTAAATGGCTTTCGATACAAACTTTTTTTTTTTTTTAATTATATGTAAAAAAAAACTAGGCTATTTTACTAAAACGATCGATATGGGTTCTAGTAAAATAAATGTTTATTTATTTTACTAAAACACATATCAATCGAACGCATTGAAAATGTGTTTGTTTATTACGTTTTTTTTCAGGTTCTTTTTAGTCGAATGAATTAATTCTTTAGCTCAAGAAACATTAAGTTTTAATATAAGATACTTCAACTACATTGTAACATTAATTTTTTATGTGTTACTTTCTGCAGGTAGTTAGGTAAAAGTTACATCGTAGCTCAAAGATGCGTATTTTGCGATTAAAATGTACACTTTCCCTGCAGGAATTCGCCTCCCTGTAGCAAGTGAAATTTCACCATTAATGAAATTACACGCATTACAGACCTTCATTACATTACACAAACCGTCTCAAAGCCCAATCGAACGAAATCTTCATGTTGTCATGCCTAATTAACGTCTGATCGTTCTGCTAATTTGAGCCGCTCCTCTCTCTCTTTCTCTCTCTCTCCCTCTCTTTTAATGTCCCGTGCTAACTACTGCTTCTGACACTTGTATATGTAAAGAGAAAACAAAATAATGCAGTCTGACTTTGATATGAGCATATGAATGTGAACTGAAACCGTGTGTTTGGATTAAAATATGTTTTGTGCTTGGGTAAATCTTAAAATATTTTCCATTTGCACTCAAATAATTTAGGGTGATTTGCCAGTGGTTGACCACCTGCCAGTAGTTGACTACTGGAGCACTAATATGTACAAAACAAGAATAAATAAGTAGATATATTTAATCTCAATGCTGGAATTGATTTATAGCATCCCATGAAGTGTTCTTATAATTTGTAGTTGTAACTAAAGTTTTAAATGGAGGTTAGGACGGTACAATTACGAAGACATATTAAAAATTTCAAGAAAATCACTTTTCTTAGTAGTGAGAATTGTCATGGGATAAAATGTTTAATTGTATTCCTCCACGTTAAATATTATTCTTCAGGTTCATTTACTGATATATGCTGATCATCCATGTTTAAACTAAGTAAATAAAAAACATTGCATCAATTTACTAATTATTTATGGTGGGATTGACTGGTGGTCAACTACTGGTTGTCTAAAATGTAATTAATGCCAGTAGTTGACCAGAACGGTCAAGTAATGAACTTATGTTGGCTTTACAGCTTTTTTCTCGAAGCCAAAGTGATTGCAAACATTTTTTAGCTTAAGATAAAATATACCGGTACTTTTGTTCAAAAATAAAGAAAGTAACTGACTAGCCGCCTGTCCGCTGAACCAATAGAACCAAAATTTGTGATACGGTTATTTGAACAGATGCTCTCCTAATTGAGAAAATTTTAAGGAACATAGTACTAACACAGATTCCATTATAGTAAACTAATTTAGGAAATTTCGAATAGCAACAGCAACATTTTTCTTGCGCAAATTGAGCCACGTATTGAAAATCCTGAAATTGCGTAGTAACGAGTGGCGTGTGACAAAAACTGCAAAGACAAAAAAAAATGGTTAATTCTAGGGACAATATAAAAAAAAGCGTTTTGCATAACTCACAGGTTAAGGCAGTAGTTTGGTAGAAGCACCGTCCACTAAACACCGCGTGCAAAGCTTAAGGAAAAAGTCCTTAAAAATGGAAAGAGTGTTTCTTCAGTTGGTGCTTAATTTTTCGAACAAACTATTTTCTTCACACGTCGATCGATCCAACGCCATTTCTGGCTCATCAATACACTGATCAATTTGCGCAAGGGAAAAGTGGGTGTTGTCATTTTAAAATTTTGAGATTCTATCACTCTAACCGCAGTCAGGATATCACTGCGTTGTTTAAAATCATCAACCTCAAACGCATTCCTTTAAATAAACGTATCTAAAATTTTGGATCGATAGGTTCAGCGAATCGACTGCTAGGACTCCGTATATAGGGAAAGTTACTTTTGGACACACCGTATAAACTATTTAACATTTTTCATGTAATGGTTACTTAACACTAATGTTATAATATTTAGGCATTATTCTGGCAGCTATGCTGACCAGAGGTGCTCCCATAGGGTACACTCCATATACGCCGTATACTCTCAAATATTTTTTGGACAGATAGCGTGTAACATATTATTGAAGTTATGAATGGCAACAGTTGGTGTTGTCAAATCTTAAAAACAAAGATGCTCGTTATGATTATTAAGTTGTATTTTGATTGTTAATATGGATGCCGATATTGTATTCAGTTTAAATAAAATTAATATTTAAAGTATTATTACTTTATATTTTTCTTATGATATTTATTATAAGAAAACATAACATAGCGTATACCCTCAAACTGCAAAAATTTTCATATTATGTATATGGTCGCATACACATTTTGTGCGTAGTGGATTACTGGGAATATACCCTCAGAAAAATTGATGGGAACGTCACTGATGCGGACTGGATTCGAGTCGACGGTAACGTTCGGGTTCTGCGCGACTTATATGATGGTGATGTCCGCTTGGAGTGGCTGCTATAGAGTTGGTGAGAAATTAAAGAGATATCGCTAAGTTGGCATCATTTTTGACAACTTATTTTTGGCACCAAATTTGGCGAAAAATTGATAAATGTCGCCAAATTTGGCGCTGTTTTAAAAATTTAATAGGTCATTGCTGGCAGAGTTTAAAAGTATGTGCGAGTGTTGATTTTTTTTAGCTATCGCTTTTAATTTATTTTGCAGATTATCCGCGAAATTCCCTTATTCGCAGTTACCATTTCGCCCTATTCTGCAGAAAATTGGGAGTTTACTGTTCTTACACTGATCACTCATAATATCAATGCATTATTTTTAGTGGTATGTTTTAATATTTAAGCATTATACGAGCGTTCTAGGGTGGCTAGATTCTCCGCCTGAAGTGCCTTTGGCGTCTCATATATCAATGATGTCATATGCATTTGTAGTCCATAGACTTGGCAAAAAATTGAAGATATAATATAAAGTTGGCACCTTTTTTTGGTGACTTAGTTTTGGCGTCAAATGTCACGAAGTTTTCACGATAATTTAACCTATTTATCATCATTGTCGTGTGACCATCATCTGTGATGACGTCATCCACTCAACAATCAATCAAGGGCGATCTTTAAGGTAACATAATAACATACAGGCATGCATGCATCCGGTCTGATTTCAACAGTGTAGATTTCAGATTTTACAGTGTTTAAAAAGTAGTCAACTACTGGCACACGCTGGTCAACTACTGGAAGTGAGTAGTCAACTACTGACGAAATCTCCCTTTTTAACTTCTATTCAAAATAACTGGAAAAATAGTAAGTGAAACAGAAAAATGATTCGTATTTTTTTTCTTTTGAAATCAAATAGAACTTGCAGAAATGTTCACTAAATGGTCAACTACTGGCAAATCACCCTAAATGAAATTAACTAGCTGCGTCACACGGCTTTGCACAGTCCACCTCGAAAATAAAAGCAGAAATTTAGCAAAATTTTAAAGGACTGTGCAAAAAATGAGTTTGGGATTTATCGCCTTTTCAAAAGATGACAGATTGATATTTTTTATTGCTATTAAAAAAATAAATGCAAATGGGTACGTAAAAACACACTATTAATTATCGTACAATTAAAAAAAAAACACGTCCACATACAATATTAAATGTTTGTTAGCTGCTATATTTCCCCCCAAAAGGTGTTCTTGACCGCGAGTGTAAAGTGGTGTAAGTCACAAAACGCTGCATTTCATAGCTTAATGAATATTTGTCAAACTTTTTGCATTGGAATTATTTTTAAATGAACATTATTTCCCCGAACATAAGTTAGGGAACTTAGGGTTTCGCATAAAAAGGTAGATTTAGTATTTTCTTTACTTCAAACTTTTACTATCTTCACATACTATCATAATATATATATATATATATATATATATATATATATATATATATATATATATATATATATATATATATATATATATACAGAGAGAGAGAGAGATTTATAGTATTCTAAAATTATTTAACAGTTCACATTCCTTAGACAATAAAGTTCAAATTAAAGTTTTTAAAAGGCATAGAAATGAAGTAATCTCAAATATTATGAAAAATGCTTTTTATTATTACCGTTGGCTAATCATAACAAAAGATTTCTTTTCTCATGTTTACTTATTTAAATTGAGTTTCAGGGAATATGATAAAAAATAAAAAGTCATTTGTGTTATAAATATATGTTGCAGTATTAAATTTCTGATAACAAAAATTGGAATAGATAATACACTTTTACGTTCTGCATTATGCAAGTTCTGCAGAAAACCAATTTCTGAGCTGTAAGAGAATTAGTGCTAGTGTCATTTTTCATCAACTATCAAATTATTTTTCCACCATCCGCGTACACGTAGTAAACATTGCATTTGGTGTAAAGCTGTCTCTTTGAATTCTTCATATTCTTGAAGATAATTATAAATTTTAAATTTAGGAATACATAAATAAATGTTTTAAATTGAGAAATAAAATTTATCTGTGTTTGGTTGAAAAATGCGCAAATCAATTCATACTTCAATATTACTTTCGCACTTCTCTTGCTCTTTAATTTTATTGATTTTTCCTGAGAAAGAATAAAATTTAAATAGTAAATAAATATTTTCCTTTTATGCTTGACAGTTTTTCGGGCTAATTCTAATTAACTTTGTTGTGTATATCTATGTAGTCTTCGGTTTATACGTAAAAAAAAATCAACGTCTTTTGTAAAAACTTATTGAAAACCATAATTTAAGCCATATCTAAAGTTTTTTTTTTAAATAATATTTTAATTTTAAAAGTACACCATTGTTTGAATAAATCCAATCGGAAGATATCTTTTCATATTTTATTGGCACTAAATTTAATTTACCATATGTGAATATAATTATGTTTGTTCACATAAATTTCTTTACGGGTATTTTAGAACTATTTTAAGAGAAAGTTGACGAAATTTAATGTTAAAAAAGTAGACAACTCTAAAAAGTGAAATGTTTTTGCAGTGTATTAGAACATAATACGTATAATTAGAACATAAAAGTCTGATATATCCGCATCTAGGTATGCATTTGATAAAATCAAAAACATAATTGCAAAAAAAAAAAAAAAAACATGTTGAATATAATGTTAATAACAATTTTTTTTTTTCAGATTCAAAAACTTGATGACATTTTTTGTTTCTGTGAGGAATATTGAAAAATTAATTCCTTTGAGCAGCTTTAATTTGATGAACTGGTGTTTATTTTGCATTCATTTATGTATTTTTATTTATGTATATCATTTTATTTGCTAAATTTGTTTTTCGTGAAAAAAACAAGTACTACCAACACCTTTAGAATCTTTCTTTTAATCTGAAATACAGAACGATACATCTATGTTTCACTTTTATGAATTTACTTTTAGAGCAATTCTGAAACTTGTTAGGCCGGTTAATAGCACTTTGTACAGTTACTAAATATTGAAGTTAGAATAAAAGTCCAATGTATAAAATATCTCCAGATATACTCTTGGTTATACTCAAGATTTATGGAAGGGAAAAAAAGAACTTTTGAGTGTGGCAAGCATAAATTTTTCTCGAATTGCTCTCCCTTTTATAAAATGCCTAGTGGGAAAATTCCCTCACATTTGCTGAATTGGGATTCTGATGCAGTAGTGGGGAGTAATACCTAACTCAAGGCAACAAAAATGTATAGAAGGAAAAATCATGACTCCTTCCTACTCCTATATCGATAAAAATATATGAAAAGCATAAATATATTTTTCCCTTATCTAAAGCTTTGAAAAATGATGTAAAACTTTGCCTCCATTAGCATTCCTTTTCAGAGAAAGTATTTGTAAACTTTCAAATACAACATATTTACTTGTTGATTCATTGCTGTCTATAAAATGTTTGATCTGAAATGCAAATATATGGGAAGAAATAAGATAAAATTAATTTTGCTTCTTTGCGGAAGCTCTACAAATGATAAGTAGGCAGGTTGTAGAGTAAAAGGTTTTGTGTACAAAGTAACTCTTTATAAAGAGATGTAAAATGTACGGTTTCTGGTTTTGCGAAATATGGTGAATATATTACAAAGGTGAAACGGGAGGTTTGGTAACGCAATTCATGGATGAATAATTTTTCAAGGCAAAATGTACGTTATAGAATGTTTGATTTCGTTTCATCCACACTTTTCTTTGAACTCACTTTTATGTCAACTCACGTGTTTCAGGTGATAGATAACAAGAAAAATTCTAGTAGTTTTAAATTTTTAAAACATCCTTCAATATTTTTTACACATTTATATTTTGGTCGTGCTGAAAAAATAATCACCATAATTGTCCTTTTACTTTACGTTCATTAAGAGCATATAAAAGTAAAACTATATTAACAAAAGGAAACCTGAAATAATCTATAGGTTTAAAAGTTTAAAAAATTCACTTCAAATTGCTCACATTCTATCATTATATTTTATTTTATTGTTTTGCAGCAACCGTCTCTTAGAATGAATGATGTCATTTTTTTTAATTTGGTTACTGTCTCACAAATATGCTAATTTTTAAAAAATAAAAATGACAAAAATTTTAGTTATTTTATTCCAGTTAATGTTTATAAACTATAGGTGGCCAATGTCGTTCCTTTTAATGATCCGTTCATTAGAGGATCGTTCATTCTTTTGATCCGTTCATTCAACTCGTTCATTTGAACGTCTCCGTTAATTTAAAAAAGTTGCAGGCGATCTCTTTGCATGACATACTCACAGACATTCGAAATGTTTCATTAGATCAGTAATATTCTTTGAAAGAAAAATAACTAAAATGATCTAAAAGTGAAAAAAATATGCCTATGAAAAATGAATCAAAAAACTTTATTTAGTTTTAGATGTATAAAGCAATTAAAGTTAATTTTGTAAGATATTTCTCAGTTGTCAAGTCATCAGATACGCTTTCAATTCAAAAAATAGCAGGTTCCATTTCAGCATGTCAAAAAGTAAAGTTATTAAATTTTTTCCAACTACAGCTGTAGTATTACCTACATAGCATGTATAACGAAAAAAAGTAACAACAAATGTGTCAATAGCTCAGTAGGAGTAATGGATAACTTCATTAAAAAAAAGGACTTACCTTAAATAATAGGGATCTTCAAAATTATACCACAGTACCGATGAGAACAGAAAAAAAACGCAATATTTTTTAAATGGGGAGAAAATATACAGTAATAATAGTTGTTAAAAAATCTCTGGATATTGAATGTAAAAAAAGCTACTTGGAAGTCACCAAGCAAGTTAAAAATAAAGCTAAATCAATATAGATGGTAGTTGATAAGAATGTTATAGAAGACAAAATGATCGCCAGAAAAGAGATTAAAGGTATTTTCAGAAATAAGTTTTGTCACGGAAAGCGTTAGAAGAATTTGCAGGTGCATGGGACAGGAAGTGGAATATCTAAACATTTTGTTAGTAGCCCAAGCAAGTTACACAAGACATTACTAATAGATACATAGGAAAATTGCAAATGAACTGCAACGATTCACGAAAAATGATGAATAAAGTAGAATGTAAAAAGAGTTCGAATGAATATGCTGCACTGCACTGAGAAAAAGGAAATTTTCTATTGATTTTATATATATATATATATATATATATATATATATATATATATATATATATATATATATATATATATATATATATATATATATATATATATATATATATATATATATATATATATATATATATATATATATATATATATATATATATATATATAAAATATATGCAGCTAGAAGAATTAGAACCACAACCGTGAAACTCGGCACAAATGCAGTTTGGTAGCCGACATGCAAATGATTAAAATTTCAGCGCCAATGAAACGAGGCTAAGCTCGCTATGAGCATGTGAGTTGCACAGGAGGGAGGGTTTAAAAGCATGAGTACTCGTGCCGTAGGGCTATTCAATAGAATCTGTTCACTTCGGTAGACTGTATTGTGACTTAAAATACCTCTAAGACGTAACCGGCGGCAGTACGAACAGCTGACGGAGTTTGACAGGGGCCGTATAATACGCCTCAGAGAAGCAGGTAGGTCGAACAGGAGTATCGGCCGCCACCTCGGTCGGAGTGATATGGTAGTTGCTCGGTGTTGGCAACTGTGGATCACGAAAGGGAGAGTCTATCGTCGCGGAGCATCAGGGCGTCCGAAGAATACAAATGAACGCGAGGATCGCGCAATCAGAAGAGCGGCCACGTCGTCACCGACAACGTCGCAAGCATCGATTCAACGCCACCTAAGCTCTGGTTTCATAGAAGCGAATCGCCGATCTTCGACGTCGCTCTTCGCCGTGATGTTGAAATCAAAGTCAAGTGGATTCCGACGTGGCCATTCAGGACGTCGATTTAGCTCGGGTGTGAATGCGCAGAAGAATCAAGTTTTCACCTCGGTGATGAGCGACGTCGAAGATCGACGATTCGCTCCTAGGAAACCAAGGTTTTTCCTCCTTCCAGGCATCCGGTGGTATCAAGGGAAACCATTAGGTGACGACTGGTCGAAGTTGGCTAAAGGAGCCGACGTCCATTAAGACGCTTGCCACTGACCCCACATCACAGGCAGTGTCGACTGAATTTTTGCGGACCTCGGGCAGTTTGGAGTGTAAAAGACTGGAAGCGTGTGATCTTCAGCGAGGAATCCCGATTCATTCTCAGTGCTGCTGATCACCGTACACGTGTGTGAAGGCGCATCGGCCAGCGCTCCGATCCGGCATTTGTTGTCGAGCGGCATACAGCAATTTCATAAAAGGTGACAGTGTGTGGAGCGATTTCTTGGGACACACGATCACCTCTAGTTGTTCTCCAAGGCACTTTGACAGCTCTCAGATACGTGGACAGCATTTTAACGCCGATTGTTCTGCCCAGGCGACAATTATCTGCAGGACAATGCTCATCCACATACTGCGCGACTATCTCCACATTGTCTTCAGGGATATGACGTACTCCCATGACCGGCCAGGTAACCAGACCTTTCGCCAATAGATCATGACTGGGACGTGCTGGGAAGGCAACTGCAGTCTTTCCGGGATACAGGGAAATTAACGACGTAGTTGCAAAGATTATGGCATGATCTTCCGCAGGGGGTCATAAGTGACCTAACTGATTCTATGCCACTTCGTGCTTCGGCTTGTATGGTACTACTTACTGATTTGTAACATTTTGCATGCTGTAAGTGCTTAATAAAATTATCTTTTATTCTGAATTTTTTAATCATCTTCTTATCTCCTTATACACTTCATGCCTGCCAAGTTTCGTGAGTGTAGCTCAATTTCTTTTGGGTGCATATATTTTTTGCGACAGAGTGTATATATATATATATATATATATATATATATATATATATATATATATATATATATATATATATCACGTACCAAAGACATCGGTAAAACACCGAATATTTTCAATGAATCGCCTGCGAAAGTCGACATTCTCTATTTTCGGAATTTCAAAGTAATTTTTACTCAACTTTGGAGGAATGTTTTTAAAATTATGACTTGCCTTTGTAACTAATTACTTTTATTAAGTAATTGTAAGAAGTAAATTATCCCAGCTTGCTACATTTTTTAATCAGTACTATTACATTAATCATTTTAGTTAACATCATTTGGCATACAACAAGTTTTTATTGTTATTTTTGTAATTTATATTTTCTTCCCGTAAATAAACAACACTTTTTATAAAGTTCTCGTTACAAAGACTTTTAATAATGTATTGTCTTTAAAATAAACAATGTGAACTAATGGGCGACAGGAAAATGAAAAAAAAATCTGAAGCAGAAGGCGGAAGTAAAAAGTGATTAATAGCGTGATATGATAATTTGTCCGAGACACCATTGTGAGTAAAAAGATAAACGATATTTAAAAACGAAAAGTAAAAAATCACTGCAGGACTTTTTCTAAACATTTTTTACCAGGTCGGCAAAGATGAACTTTTTAGTTTAGACTTTAAATTAATTATATGGTGGCATATTAACCATTTGTTGTTTAGTAATTTCACGCTGTTTTTCTACCGGTCACAATCTATATGTTATATGTTTCTTTGCTTTTGTTGATGAATTACCTCAAAAAGCAATATAGATTTTTTTTTCCTTCTAAGGAGTGGCTAATGTTTTTTTTTTTTTTTTGGTGTTTCTAAGACAATAATATTAGAAGGTGATTCGGTACTACTCACGTAGGCCTTTTAAATTTTTTAAAGCCTTTTATTCATTTTTATTTTTTTATTTCATTTTGATTTACGTTCTTTATTTATTTGTTTTATTATTTTTTTTATTTTACTTTTTTATTTTATTTATTTATTTATTTATTTATTTATTTATTTATTTATTTATTATTATTATTATTATTTGAGAATTGGGAAATTTTTCGATAATTCACATTAAAAGCGAAATATAGCTCGGTCTTATCTTTTCAATATTAAAACGGGTATAAACATGGGTTGTCAATTGTTTTCACGCTATTAAGGTGCATGCATCGATTTCTTTTTCGAAATTGAAAGAATCATTTGTATTTCAATCGAATAGTCTTCAAAAAAGTAATGCACAAGTAGTAGTTTCTATAATATTGATATTAATGTCTCCAACTTCGTCGTTTACATTTGAAGCTAATAATTTTAATTTGCCTTAGAAACCTGTCACGGAATGTTAAGTATTGGTTAGTTTATGAGTACTACAGAGTTATGTGCATTATACACAGATTGAGTTTAATTAAAATGAAATGCAACAGTAGATAGGTTCATTTGTTTACTTTTTCGTCTTCACTACAGATAAAATAAGTACTCTTCATGAGACGTTCCTTCTTTTCAACATGCTGTTTTGAAAAAACGATTTCAACATGTACGTTTTCTTCATACCTTAAGCGTTTTACTTGACACTTGACTACATTGTTGTGATGATGGGAGAAGAGTAGGACGGCCTGCAGATTTACAAATGTCCGGCGTTTTGCTGTATTACAATTGTTAAAATCCAATCAAACTTGTTGAAAAGCCATAAAATCTCGAGATTGAGGTATTTTAAATGAATTCTGCAACTACGCAATCTGAGTAAAGTTAGAACTTGTCTTCTGTAGATAGATTTTACGGGTGCAGAACATCGACAGCGTTTATGTTGTGCCATTATGTGACCAGTAAAAGATCCCTCGAGCATTCGTTTGGCTTTGAATAATCTTAGCACAAATAAACTTCTTGTACATCATAAGAGTTCATGTGCCTCCATCTTGGGGGGAGGGAAATAGGCATCAAAACTCTCATGGTAATAACATCCGACAACTGTGGTACCACGTGAAATAATAGGTACCAGTTCTGGGATAAATGGTATGCGCGGCTCCGTAAAAAATAATAACACTAGGAGACAATAGCACTAAGATTTGTTAATGAAGACATTAGAACGGAATTTTATCTTCCGGTCAAATATAATTTTATAAACTAAACGTAAGAAGTGGTGAAGAGGATCAGCACGAACATCTGAGTATGAACACGTGACGATGAGCATATCTTATTACGAAATTACAATCCATTTAGCGTATTTCGGTGAGAAACCTTTTGCTAAAGAATATGAACCTCAGAAAGATAAATAAATTGTAAATTTTCTAGATTACTAGGGTATCATCCTTTAGACTCACAGCTCTTCAGGTTAGGATGAATTTCATTCCCAGAACATGAAACTAGGCCAACTTCTGAATACTTGACTACACTCTGATATTGCCAAATTTGAAGCATTGTGACTCATTACTTATGACCTGAAAACCTAAGCAACGAAGAAAAGAAGGCACCGAGGTATTTGTCAAATACGCATGCAAAAACTGCCCAAAGACGAAGGTAACAAGACAAAAAAAAATAGTCAAAATGGACTCAGCACACCTCAAAACGTTCGAATCCGTCAAAATTCGAAATTCAAAAATTTGCACGAATCCAATACTTTCTTCTATATATATTAGATATAGAAGAAAGTAAAAATGGATTTTGGAGACCACCAGTCACGAAGGGTCGTGGTGAGAAGAAATATTAAACTTGAGATGAAGAAATATAAATTTGTATATTTGTCACACTATCTCCAAAACCTGTAAACCTGCAGCACCTCTATAAAAAGACAATCTACTCTTAGTATACAAAACGCACTGGAGGTGACAGAATTCGCTGAAGGTATATATGATGCTGGATCTCCTCCGTAAGAAAGACATGATCAATTGTCCTATTCACTTTGATTTGTACTTTAAGTTATGACATATGTAATGTTTTTAAGTTAGATGCATTTTCGTCTGTAATTACATAATGTTGGAGGAATTAATTAAGCATTAGTTTTGCCAGGTGTGTCAACCAACGACCGATGGTATGCCCTATGAGCCTACCCCATGAAGAGAGAAAAAAGTACGCCTTAACCGTCCCCCCCCCCTCGCCCTCATCGCACCTAAAAACTTCAAAGGCGCATACTGTGCCATGTAATGGACCACTTTTCGTGGGTAATTCTACTTATGAAACTTGAATTGTGCAAAATGAATTGGTCAGAAAATAAATTAAAGTAATTTGCTAGATAAACTAATTATGTATATTCCTAAAAATTTGAATCAAAAGCAAAATTTTGCTGTTTGCAACCGACTAGTACGTTCACGAAAAACTCTCAATGCATTTCTTTGGATCTCATGTCATGTACTGGTATGGAGGAGGGTGGCCCAAAGCGGGTAAGCCTTCGTATGCTCCGCCTCCCATGGTGTGTTAGCGGCAACGAATATGTATGCCGTGTTTACCCGAACACCCCCGAGTTATTATCAGTCCCAGGGAAGCAGAAGTGAAGCGGCACGGAGCAACCAGGCATCCAGGCTTAAAATTAAAAAAAATGACACATTTCCAAAAAATGAAGTTTTGTAACTTGTGATTAGTCGAAGCTCAGCTTATTTTTTTATTGTCAATACTATTAACTTATTCTGACACTTTGCACCTATAAACTACGATGGTCATTCCGTTTTCTTTTAGTTATTAATTTAAGGTTATCATTATTGAAACAAAAAACGTGCCTTTTAGCAAAGCGGTTCGGGCAAAGGGGTTATAGTATTTAATCATATGTGTATTTAAATTGTCTTGACTCGTGTGCTGACTTAGATTTTCTCTTTTTTAATATGATAAGTATTTCTTTAAAAAAGTTATTTTTTAAGATGGCACAATTAATTAGTCTATTAATTAACTCAGTAATTTCTTTATGTTTTATAAACAAATGTACTGACTTTAAATTGGATAATTACAACTGTTTTATATTTTTGTATATAATAGCAGGTAGCTACACTGTACTTTAAAATTCCCACAAAAAACGGAAAATGTACTGGGAGTAGAGTTGCCGACCATTTTCCGTTTTTTTACAGAAGTGGTGTTTTCCGTTTTTATCACAGATGCTTTCCGTTTTTTCATACTGACACTTTCCGTTTTTATCACGAACATTTTCCGTTCTCACTCGGAATATTTTCCGTTTCATGAACTGATATTTTCAGTTTATTATATAAATATTTTCCGTTTCAAGAACTGATGTTTTCAGTTTATAATATAAATATTTGCCGTTTTATGCACGTATATTTTCAGTTTAAAAACAATTATTTTGAAAATATAGCTGGGCAATTAAAGCATTATGAATTAACATTTGCAGATTTTAAGTGCCCATATACAGGGTAAGTTCGATCGAATCTGCCATACGAAAGGGGGTGATAGATGAGCCCAAGTGGAGCATAGAACCATCCATTATCGTGTTCAATCCTTAACCGTAACCGAGTTTTGGTAAATTTAAGGAAAATGAGTAAAAAAACAAAATTCTGAGAAAACGGCCGATTTCTGAAATTCTTGTAGGACATACAAGGAAAATAAGTACATATTTGGAAAGAGCAGACTAAATCCTACAAAATGATACCTTTCGCATTAAGATAGTCGCATTTTACCGAGAGCTACAAGCTTTGAAATATTAGACACACTCAGAATTAAAATGGTGCCAACATTTTTAATCGACATTTTCAAAAACAACCGTAAGCGTTACAATCGGGAAAATCTACCAAAAACTGGCCCGTTTCATTAGCTTTCAGATGATACAACAACAAATCATATTGGGCTTCATGTTCAGCTGAAATTCAGGCTTTTGTTTGAAATTGTAAAAATCTGCATTCGTTAAAAAAAGAAAAACCAGCGAAGAGTCGCACTTTTCTGTTTTGAATTTTCTGTTTCACGATAGCATGTTGCTTTCTTTGTTTAAGAAAATGATATTTTTATATAAAAATAATAGTTTTAACAGTTTAATAAAAAGAAAAAACACACGAGATAACGATTCGTAGAAATAAAAGAAGCATTACTTTCCCGTGCTTTTCACAAAGGAAAAATCAAGAACAAAAAATGTTACACCAACTTCAATTAGTACATTTAATAAACCTTCAAAATTTGCAATAGCTGCTGAAATTGGTCACCGCCACACCTGATACACGCTCTTGCCCTTTTGCGAACGGAAACAACCGTTGCTCTTAAAGAAATTTCATTCCTTAGTTTCCTACTGCTTCAGCAATCCGGTCGCTCAATCCTAGCAAACTTGCTACTTCTGTTTTGTAAACTTCTTGTTTTAAGAATCCCCAAACAAAGAAGTCCACTGGCGTCAGGTCTGGGGATCTAGGGGGGCAAGGGATGGGGCCCATACAACCAATCCATTGGGGATACTGTTCAGTTAGAAATTCCCAAACGGCATTTGAAGAATGTGCAAGGGCTCCATCGTGTTGGAAAATGATTTCCGCTCTCTCCTGAACAGGAATAGTATCAAGGTCAGGCAAATGATGTTCAATGAACTCTAAATATGAGCTTCCTGCATTATAAGACCTTAAAACGTATACAGACCCATCAAAAGACTTCCGATTACGATTTATGATTGTGAAAAATATCGTCTGAAAATAAAAAGCATTTGTTTAACAAAACAATTAATGATAAAAACTAAACAGAATTATTCATTTGTCATAATATTTTATGTATCGTTTGCTTCTTTCTGATATTTTGTAAATGTGTTTTGAAAATTGCTAGAATTATGATTCTTTTTACAGTAAGTCAGTAGAGAGTGTGTTTTTAGTTTTTGAAAGTTTTCGTTAAAGTTTCTAAAGATAAGTTGCTATATTCTTTTCTCGATTTTTGGGTATGTCTCGATTTTTTAACGAAGAGTATGCTGACATGCATTTCCTGTACGGATTTTGTGATGGTAATGCTCGCAGAGCCGAGAAAGAATACCGGCTCCGTTACCCAAATCGTTCTGCATCTAATAGATGTGTTTGCCTCTATACATCGAAAGCTCAGAGAGACAGGTTCATTTGGTACGTTGTTCGAGAGGGGCCAGGATCACCGTTCTGCCAATGTTGAGGAGTATGTGCTGGACCCAGTAGTGGAAAACCAAAGTGTGAGTTCACGCTAGATTGCTATAGAAGGTGGACTATCACAACGTAAAGTGATGAAAACATTGCACCAAAACAAGTATCACCCGTATCATTTTACTCTAGTACAAGAACTGCGTAATTCAGATCTAGAAAAGCGGGTAACATTTTGCAGATGGCTACTAGCCCGAGACACTGAAGATCACCATTTTCTAAGAAAGATATTGTGGACAGATGAGTCGTTGTTCACTAGAGGGGGCATCATATATTTGCATAACTGGCATCATTATACTAAACATAATCGTTTCTTAACCCAAAACTCATCATTCCAAACTCGATTCAGCATAAATGTTTGGATTGGCGTAATAGGAGATCATTTAATTGGTCCGTATGTGTTTCGAGGTAACCTAAAAGGAAACACATATTTAGAGTTCATTGAACATCATTTGCCTGACCTTCTTGATACTATTCCTGTTAAGGAGAGGGCAGAAATCATTTTCCAACACGATGGAGCCCCTGCACATTCTTTAAATGCCTTTCGGGAATTTCTAACTGAACAGTATCCCCAATGGATTGCTCGTATGGGCCCCATCCCTTGGCCCCCTAGATCCCCAGACCTGACGCCAGAGGACTTCTTTGTTTAGGGATTCTTAAAACAAGAAGTTTACAAAACAGAAGTAGTAAGTTTGAAAGAATTGAGCGACCGGCTTGTTGAAGCAGTAGGGAAACTAAGGAATGAAATTTCTCTAAGAGCAACGGTTGTTTCCGTTCGCAGAAGGGCAAGAGCGTGCGTGTATCAGATGTGGCAGCGACCGATTTCAGCAGCTATTGTAAATTTTGCAGGTTTATTAAATGTACTAATCGATGTTGGTGTAACATTTTTTTGTTATTGATTTTCCCTTTGTGAAAAGCACGGGAAAGTAATGCTTCTTTTATTTCTACGAATCGTTATCTCATGTGGTTTTTCTCTAAATTAAATGTTAAAACTATTATTTTTACATAAAAATATCATTTTCTTAAACAAAGAAAGCAACATGCTATCGTGAAACAGAAAATTCAAAACAGAAAAGTGCGACTCTTTGCTGGTTTTCCTTTTTTAACGAATGCAGATTTTTACACTGTTTCAAACAAAAGCCTTACTTTCAGCTGAACTTGAAGCCCAATATGATTTGTTGTTGTATCATCTGAAAGCCAATAAAATGGGCCAGTTTTTGGTAGATTTGCCCGATTGTAGCTCTTACGTTTGTTTTTGAAAATGTCGATTAAAAACGCTGGCACCATTTTAATTCTGAGTGTGTCTAATGTTTCAAAGCTTGTAGCTCTCAGTAAAATGCGACTATCTTAATGCGAAAGGTATCATTTTGTAGGATTTAGTCTGCTCTTTCTAAATATGTACTTATTTTCTTTGTAAGTCTTACAGGAATTTCAGAAATCGGTCGTTTTCTCAGAATTTCGTTTTTTTACTCATTTTTCTTAAATTTACCAAAACTCGGTTACGGTTAAGGATTGGACACGATAATGGGTGGTTCTATGCTCCGCTTGGGCTCTTCTATCACCCCCTTTCGTATGGCAGATTCGATCGAACTCACCCTGTATATATATTTTCTTTTATTGAAAAATAGCAAAAAAAAAGAAACAAAAAGAAAGAAAGAAAAGCAGTTTCATTAGAGCATTTACACGAATTTCTTCATTAACATCCAAAATTTCTAAAACATCCTAAAAGTGAGGAAACACATTTTTACTATGCGGAAACTATCTTTCTCTTTTGAAGGTATAGAGGGAAGATATAACAGCTATCTGGGAATTTATTGGCTTTGCATTTTATTATATTGAAATCTTTTATCAACAAACAATTGCAAAACATATAAAATAAACGCAAATCATACCAACTGTTTTTTTCTTTTTTAAAACAGTCTTCACAAAAATACCCCCCTCTCTCCCCGGAAAAAAAAATAGTTCCTGTAGTTAACTATGCTATGTTTTATTTAACAATAACTGCCATAAAATTTAACTTTATCAAAATTATTGAAACTTATCAATTGTGAATTTTTAACATTGTTTTCAATAAGACAAAACATTTATTACAAGTACAAAATAATTTATTGCAGATCATGTGCTACACAATTTTTAACATTATTTGCTTGCACCAATGTCAAATTAATAGTTTGTTTTGCTGTCATCATCAATACCATTGTTATTTTTGCACTCACATATAGAGATCAAATCATAGGTGCAACTGCGCCATCTTTCGACGATTCCAGTTTTTCACAATTAATGTCACAAACCTAAATTACAAGAATAAGAGTATCAATGCGTTATATCAAAAATATTTAACATGTGGACTTTTTATTGAGTAAATTACCAAGTGTCATGTCATAAACATGCAGATGAAAACATCACAATTACCTACCGTAGGATATTTGACTACAATTTTTCTTGACAACGAGGTAATACGCTGACGGTAAGCTAAAAAAGTAGTCAACAGCACTGTGTCGAAATTTGGAGAGAAATTATGCATCTTACTTTAGAAACAGTTAATTTGTAAAAACCCGTGCAATATGTATATTTTTGCAACATTTTTTTTAATTAATACTTTCAATTTTACAAGTGGCAGTGTGCAATAATTTTTTTAATTAATACTTTCAATTTTACAAGTGGCAGTTTGGAGTAGTAGATATGTTAGAATTGAACGTGCCAGCCAATAGCTCAAAAACAATTCTCGATCTCTTCTAATTCTCGGCTAGCTATAGTTGGGGCAAACCTAACCTGGCAGCCAAGTAATACTGAGCTTCGGATGCGCTTAGCTTTCACAATGCTTCCGGGTTAAGCTTGCCCCAACTATAGTTAGTGTATCATTTTATTTGCTAACTCAATTTTTGTACTGAACCTCACTACTTGACTCTCAAGAAACAACATTTTATCCATGAAAAAATAATATTTTTGCAGGTCATAAGAATTGTTTCAAGCATATTAATCAATAACTTCAAAAGAACTGTCATGAAAATAATCATGAATTTGTGAATCACAATAAATATAATGGAGTTGTACCTGGATGTTTTTCTACGATATTCTCCCCCCCCCCCCACACAAAAAAAATCATTATTTTTTATGTTTATAATTTGTCCTTGTACTGTGCTTTCAATCTCCTTTTGCATTTATGTGGAAGGATGCAATAATGCACAAATCCACAAAATCGTATAAAATTGCAGTGGTGCGGAAATAATTTTAACTACGAGAAGACAACTTTTTTAATGTATATGTAATAGTTGAACTCGGGTCAACTAGAGCCAAGGTTAGCCCTTCTTAGTTTGGTCGCCTTAACCCCTCCCCATATAAAGCTGTAAAAAATATATTTTTCCGATTCTGACTGATCAGGATGACATGGCCTCTCATTGGTGCACTGATAAATTGAGTCAAATTTCAACTCGCATATTATACACCTGGGAAAAGTGAAAGTTATTTGTTCGTTTATGATACTTCTTTACAGACAACCCCACTTTTAAATGTTTGGGACGGAATAATTTTTTAATTTGCTGAATGATACTCTGAATTTTACCGAATGATAAAATACGAGCATGAACACAAACGTGCATCTAATGAGAAGAGACATTAAACATCACTATTTAAAGTTTTCAAAGTTTTGCAGTGAAGTGTCCAAATTTACAGAATCATCAGAAAAAATTGTCGACTTAGAACATTTTTGGTAGATCACAGTGACCTCCCATCAGGATGCCGCTTCCAGTGGCGTTTTGAAACAATAAAGATATTACAACGGCAATGATCGTAGACAATTGGCGCTTCGATTTGTAGTTGGTGCGGAACCAATGCATTTTTTAAGAGAAAAATTTGAAACCGATTTAACAATGCCGGATTTACACTGGTTTTTGACGATGTATTGATCCAACGCCCAGCCCTGATGCATGTGTAACAAAACATGTTTTATACTTACAATTTGCATATTTGCAGCGAACTTTCCTTTTCTGTTTACTCAGTTGCACATTTGAATCCACGTTCCATCAATAATTCTTCGGCTCACTTTGGAAGGTTCCAGCGCTGAGAGGGTGCAAAGTGGACAGCATCTGGAATGTTAAATAAAGTGCTTTTAGAATAATATGATTCAAAGTTCTCAAAATAATGCTTTTTTTAATGATTGATACATTTTTTTTTATATTCATTTCCTTGAAAAATCATATATTACATTCATTAATATAGATAACAAGCATTTAAAAGTTTGAAAGAGAGGGGGAGGGGGGAAGAGAATCAATATTTAAAATTGTTTTCTTGAAAACCCAAGTAGTTAACTAAAACTAGATGATTCAACTAGTTAATTGAAATCTAATCAATAGCAAGAAGCAAGTTTATACATACACTGTTGTTATTCATAGAAATTAAAATAAATTAGTAAAAAAACAGTAATATTTTAAGCAATAAGCAATATCTTTACATTAACCTTACATGTAGGCAGAAAATATTCTTCATTAACAATAAAACAATCAAGACTCAATGGTGTCCTATCTAACAATTACTTAGTTATTCGAAACAATTTTGTAAAATATCCTCTTAGCAAACAAAAGTTTTTAATATTATTAGAAGTTTTTTAATTTTAAAAACTTCTCACGATGTTTTAAAGTTTAAACGAAGATCTGTGGGAAATTGAATGTTCAAACTACATAAAAACTTAATTTTAAGCAGCAATCATCGTTACAGAATTCAAGAAGTATTTATTTATAGTAAAAATGTAACCACTCACCAGCAATCAATCCCGGATGAGAAGATACCAAAAAATTCCTCTTCGGCGAGAGCGATTTCTGACCGCTACGGCATCCGCTATTGCTGCAAGATAAACAAACCGTAGGCTACGAACAAACGCTCTAAGCATTTCAGTTAATGCCGTATTTGATCGAAACAATTTGATGTTGATGGAGAAGAGGAAAACGTTCGAAAAATGTTCAGTATTTCAGTCATGGAGACTCCATGATTTCAGTATACATACATTTCCATGCACGATATAAACAACGTGCTTCACTGCCATCACTCATTCGTTGCCATTTCTCTGTACAAAAAAAAAAAAAAAAAACTTCTACGCTGGAGATATTCCGTTTTTTCACGGATAAAGGCTCCCTCTAACGATCGCATACGGACATGTTCTGTTAGTGCGCTAAAGTAAAAGAAAATTTCCAGTAATTCCATGAAAAGTTCCGTTTTCAATCCAGAACGGAACTTTTCTATTTATAAGGGGAATTGTACAGTAAATTTACGGAAAAGCATTAGTAAATTAAATGAAGCAATTTTACAGTGTAGTCAACTATTTTAATCATTTATAACTTCATATTTGATTGGAGAATGTAACGAACCGCAATTAGTTAAGCTTACCATCTTTGGTACCATCTTTCTCAATGGTAAGGCAAAGCGGGTTTTTGACATGTTTGTTAAGTTTGATCTATCTATACATATAATAAAATAAGATGTTTGTGTGTGTGTGTGTGGCGCGCATCCCGGAAAAACGGTAAGGCCTAGAAAGATGAAATTTGGCATACAGGTGTAGTTTTTGCTGAAGTTGTGCACCTCGGGCTTCGATTTTTGATATTTTAATTAGAAAAAAAGTTATTTAATGTTTTATGTGATTTTTAGCACTTTTTAGTACTATTAACCTCACAGACCCCGAACCAATCGCGCCAGACAAATATTTTTGATACTATAGTGTCGGAAATTTAATTCTAAATATGATGAACAAAAAAATTTTGAAGATATTGCAATTTTTGTATTTTTTATGAATTTTTGAAAAAACCTTTAATTTGTATGTTTTCCTGGGTTTTATTTTTTTCTAATATCATCCTGCGAGAAGTATCAAAGCATCATTTCTGAAATTTAAGTTGGTAATAGTAAAACCATTTCGCCCTCTTCAGAAGAAAAAAGTTCTTAAAAATACGCAATAGTTTTTTTTTTTTATAATATTTTTAATGCTGAACACATCATGTCCTTTCACGCATCATTCGAAAAAAGCGTTCTTCAATCTTTTATGCCTGTGACGTCACTACTTGGGTTTCGATTCGATATTTACGATGGAATCTTAATCGCAAGCAATGTTAATCTTTTTTTTTACTATATAGCTTACTTCATTTTCTGACGTGATGACCACGTTTTTTTTCGGCAGCGCTTGCTTTTTTTCTTTCCTTTTTTTTTTTTTTTGTTTTATTTAGGGACTGCATTTATTTCTTTTTCCATCCGCCCCCCCCCCCCCCAAGCTGGACCTTTCGCTGTATCTATATTACGTTACATTTCATAGTTGTGCGCATTAATTCAATAAAAACAGCGAGATTTTTTTTTATCTTTGTCAAACGCTACTTTTTGCACACTACGGGGAATTTGAGCTTTTTTTTTTTTTTTTTTTTTTTTTTTTTTGCACTTCTTAAATGAAAAAAAAGCGGTTTTTTGAGTGTTCTTTGTTTTTATTAGGAAATGGGTGAGGAGGTCAAAATAAATAGAGATGGATAAGAAAATGTAGAGATAGATTGTAAAGGTAGATAGCCGCCGAAGGCGGCAATCTTGGCGTAAAAATGTGAATGGCACAAAAAAAAAAGATAGAGATGGATTGATTAATACTGCTGCCAAATCTATTTAAACAACCGCCGAAGGCGGCAAACTTGAAGTAAAAAGGTAAATGATAAGTTAGCCAAACTGCCGCCGTAGGTGGCTGCTTGCACATTGGGTGTCAATGCCCCCCTCCCTCCCCCGCATACACCATGACTTTGAAAAAACAATGCTTTCACATAAAAGTGGAAGTGTTTTTTGTTATTTTTCGACAAAATTTGCATGAAGAGTACGTCGTTTAAATATTTTATTCAAATTATTAATGATATAGATAGATATAGATTGATTGACACCGCCACGAAATTAATTTAAGCAGCCGCCGATGGCGGCAACATTGGCGTAAAAAAACGAATGATAAAACTGATTTATAGAGAAAAACATTGATTAATGTCGTCGCTAAATTGTTTAAGCAGCCGCCGAAGCCGGCACCCCTGGCGTAAAAAGGCGGACCAGCTGGTCGCCGCAGGCGGCTAGTAATAAATAAATATTGGGTTTGAAATAATACAAAAATCACTTTTTATTTTGAATTTCAAGATCCCTGCTAGGAAATAAAACCGAAATTGTTGCGATTAAAATCCAAAAACAACAATTTTCGAGCGTTCTTCGAAAACCTACCCGCTTTGGGTCACACTCTCCTACTTGTACTATACATCATTCATTCCTCAATCTTCTTATTGTTTGTGTCTATGTTTTCTACGCATAAAAAATACTAAACTTCATCGGTTTTTTCTTTTAAATTCTAGTCGGGGTGTAATTGGCGCTCTGTGGTACTTTGTTGGTTTTAGAATAAATATTTAAATGAAAATCAGTAGATTTTATTCGTACCGTATTACTGTCATTTAATTAAGCTTTTCTTACATCTTATTATTTCATTTTGTGAAACTGAAATGAAAAGAAAACTTTGCGAGTAAGATACCAATACATTTTTCTTAAAATTTCGCAAAATACAATTTAAGAAGTAGTTAAGATATAATAACGAGGGATAAGTAGTTAAGATATAATTAGATGGACATTATGCGTGTCCATTTAATTGCTCTGGAAAACAGATTAGTGAAGACATATTCTTTTAGGCTTCAAAAGGCACAGAGATTCAGCTTCATTCAAGACAAATTCTTTAAAAGATTGCAAAGCTCTTGTGACCTACATAAAAAAAAAAAAAAAAACGATGTCAAAGCGTTGAGAAAAACAAAAACATGAATTCTCCATCAGGTAACCAAGAGATTAATTGTAAGGAACTGTTAATTAGCAAGAAAAGTTCCATCAAAAAAGGGAAATTAATTAATGTTTACACAAAAAAGCTTCGAAAAACTCTGTCTGCATCTGATAGGAAAAAACCACCAACAGGTGAAAAAAAAGGGAAATTGAGTGTAATGATTCGTGCTTCGTTCGCTAAGACTCTGGAAGAATGAACGGAATTTAAACATGTGATTCTCCAGTCTTTTTACAGCTTAGTGATCAAAAAAACCGCAACTTTAAAACTAAGTTTGTTTTAAAACAGTTGCTTTAAAGAGATTCGTTTAATGTTGCATTATAACCTCATTCATTCAACGATTAAATATAAAACCCATTGTCAAAGGAAGTGCCCATAAAACAAAGGTACTTTCTTTACTCAGTGTTAAAGAAAGTACTATAAAACATTAATATTAATCAGGGGGGCACTCCTAGGGACTAGAGTAGGGCAGGGGTGCCCACTTGGGGGGGGGGAGCGTCGTCGTGGCGCAGACTGCCCCGTTGAAATTTTTAGGGAGGTTGTTTTCAGGGGTCTGCTTCACTTTTGGGGGTTCATCACGATAATTAGGAAGGGTGCGCCTTTGCTCTTGGGGTTTTTCTCCCCTCGGCTAGGGTTCATTGAGGGGTATTTTCCCTTTTTATGGGGGCTCTTGCTTTAAGGGAGTCTTTGCGACATTTAGGGGGATGCGTCCTTAAGCATCCCCCTTAATCCCTGCATTAATTATTAGTAGCTATATAGGAAATTTTAAATAAAATTTTCTCTGAAGCAAACAGGAAATTCATTTAATATTATTGCTCTCGTAGTATTTTGATCCTCATATATGCAACATCACAGCAGATACTGTTTCTAGTGTGGTGTTGATCTATAACGGTGTCAAGTAAAGAGAAATGTGACTTTTATCACGAGTTACGTGACACGTACTAATGTAAATTAGATTGGAAAATCCTTAGCATTTAAGTTGTTCTAATAAAATTAGCACACACATAAACCCTGGAGAGGAACAAGGATACACCGACTTGGAAAATTCTTTTTTTTTTTTTTTGAAAAGATATGCTTTCTTGGTGATTCCATAGTCATCAGGTCAGTATATGAAGATAGATCCTAGAAAAATCGAGGCAACTCTTCAAATTTTATGGGCAAAGTTAAAGCAATTTCTGTTGTTTTTTAGTGTTTCGTGCATTTGCTTTCTTAAACATACTTTGATAAAGTCGAACTGATGATAAAGACAATTTTCTTTGCAAATAATTGTGCATTTGATAATAAATAGATAGGCGCAAATAATTGCTCCTTTCTTCACAGTCTTCGGAAGTCTCAGAGACGCTGTGCTCTATTTCTTTCTCTATTGTGCTCGTCTTAGCTATTTTTGGACTCCTGTGCTCGACGCTTTCTCTCTCGAGATAGACGTAAGGAATGACTCTCCGTCATGTACCATACTCTACCCTACGTACTTATTTTATATTTACACCACTTAAAAGCAAAAAATAAATTATTTTTAAATCAAAACAAAACCGACTTCGAAAAACAAAGAGGAACTAAGAAGTAAAAAATCATTGGTCATACTTACATACGATTTCCTTCCCAAACCTATAAATCAAATTTATTTTAGCATTTCAGTACAAAAAGCAACTAAGCACCCAATAATAAAATAAACACTGATTTTAATTACTATACGATGAATAATTTTAATACCTAACTAATTATATACGATCTCTTAATTTTTAATAACCTTTGGAATTTAGGGCCTCCTATAAACTACTACCTAATGAAACTGAAAACGCACCGAATAATGAGTTGAACCCTAATTTAATTAAACGCGAAATTAGTCTTTAAATCTAAACTTACACAGTTACGTTAGTAGGCCGCGACTTCAAAAGGTTATTAAAAATTAAGAGGTCGTATATAATTAGTTAGGTATTAAAATAATTCATCTTATAAGTTTGGGAAGGAAATCGTATGTAAGTACGACCAATTATTTTTGTATTTAGTTCCTCTCTGTTTCTTGAAGACGGTTCTGCTTTTATTTAAAAATATTTTTTTCAAGGAGAACTGGATTGTGAGGTTTTGATTTGATTCAGCAAAATGTGTTAAAAACTGCTTTGTATTATGATAGTATCCACCAAGTAATATCAAATGTTTTTGGAAAAGATGTTTTAAAAATTCATATATTGGGCTGGTTTTAAAACAAAAAGAACTGTCTAACGTCTGCTTTAATTCAATCCTTGTCGTTGTATGCCAGATAGACCAGCGATTTGGGGTTCGTTGCTTCACTTATTGAAATGTGCCGCACTTTGGTGTGAAACCCGACTTCTATGCCATATGGATTCGTTTAAAGGGCAGGCAACTATTCACAGCATAGCAACACATTCATACAAAGGAAGGACAGGAGAGGGAAAGTACATCTATGCCAGAGCCGAAATTTGAAGCCAGGACCTCCTCATCACAGTCAGACCTCTTTGACCACTAGACGAGGCAGGCGGCAATGCAATCTTTAGTTTTCTTTTATGAAGAACTACCCGACACCCAAAACTCAATGCCATTAAAACAGGGTAGGGGAGACTGTTGTACCTTGGACCACTTCTAAAGCTTTGTGGTTTTCAAAAAAAGAATGTGTGATTTTTATGGTTTTTAGTTATTGAAACTTAATTTCAAGCCTTTTTGCATAAGTAAAAAAATATTTCGGATTATAAAAACATATTTTTCTATTTTTGTATGTTTTTCGCTAATTTTATGTAATTTGATCCATAGTACATGATGCTCGTGTACCTTGAGACAGACCTCTTGTACTTGCTTAACTGCATAACTTACGTTGTATTCAAGTTTATTGGACCCACTTTCATTCAACTTTCTTAAATGCCTAGTAATGGTTGACCTGTTCACTTTAAATACTTTTTCGGCTTCTCTAAAAGTTGTCTTTTTTTCTCAGGATCATTACTTCTTACTGCTTCAATAGCATTCTGCAATGCCTCAACATCTACTAAATCCCTTTTGATTCCAGGTTTACTTCGAGACATGATGAAATCCTACCTAAATAAAAAAAAGCATTCATTACAACTTATTGTACCAATTGTATACTTTGATCCAGGGGTTGAAGGTACAAGATAGAGCTTGGTTTCGAGGAGCACAAGGGTGCATGTTTATACAAAAGAGGCACCCTAACCTAACAGCTACGAAAAAAGTAAAGACTCAATGTTGAATACACTTACCGAGAGATAGGCAATAGATATAATGGTCAATCAGTTGGGTAACACTAGTCTTTAAAAGTCCAATTTCACTTAAGTAACACTGGAATTATTTACTTTTGTTTGCACAAATCACAAAACAGTCACTGTCCACATAAAAGCTGGAATTTCAACCTACAGCTCTCTCCGGCAGGTTGAGAGACTGTCGTGGCTGACATATTACCGTGGTTCCTCACTAGGTAAAAGCGCTAGCTGATTAGAGTGCATGGCACAAGGTACACCGTGGTCAAGGTACAACAGTCTCCCCTACAATTCTATTAAAAAATGTTTCAGCTTGTGTATAATAACAAACCGATGTTCATTATAAAAACTAAATTCATGCATTTATAAAATATAGGGTCCGCTAGTGCAAACAGAATTTCTGTGTTAAAAATTTAGCACCTTCACTTAGTTTGCATGAACAGGGAGAAAGAATTATGTGCATTCTGTCCAAAACTAGGGGAGGGTGGCTCAAAACGGGTAGTTTTTCGAAGAATGCTCGAAATTTTTAGTTTTTGGATTTTTATCGCAACAATTTTGGTTTTATTTCCTAGCAGGGTTCTTGAATTTCAAAATGAAAATTGGTTTTTGTATTATTTCAAACACAATATTTATTTATTATCAAACATTACAAACACTTGAAAACCCGCTTTACCCTACAAGGGGACCCAAAGCGGGTAAGCTTAACTAATTGTGATTTTGTACATTTGCCAATCAAATATGAAGTTATAAATGCTTAAATTAGTTGACTAGCTACCTGACATAATGAAAAATATTAATAAAAAATTTATACTTATCCAATTTAAAGTCAGTACATTTGTTTGTAAAACACAAATAAATAAATGATTAATTAATAGACTAATTAATTGCCATCATGAAAAAATTACTTTTTAAAGTTATACTTATTCAATTGAAATAGACATTCAAATGAGCGGAACACGCATATCAAACGTTAACCCCACCCCCTCCCACCCCCATCCGCATTCAGATAGATTAGTCAAAACTTGACGTTTGCCAACTTCCTATAATTCATAGGCTGACTGTAAATGCTTGCAATTATTTCAAGCATTTTTTCAAAATGATTTTCAGTTTTTGCTATTTGTTTTACTTTTTCGAATGGCAAAACTTAGTAGAAAGCTGTTTTACGTAATAGCCAAGAATTCATAAGAAATACAGAAAAAAGTTTCGTAATGGCCACAATATACTAGTTTAAATATTGTTAACCTTTGTCTAATTTTTCCGAGTTTATGTCTGCTTCAAGTAAAAATTTTCCCTCTAACAGAAGTTTAAAAAAAATATAATACTGAGATACCTACAGAGTAGCTTCAAAAACTTCGTCAAAGGTCATATCATTATCCTAATGAGTTCTCCTAGGCATGATGATAAGGCATGATAACAAGATGCTTACGCTTTTGCAACCACGTTTTTTTTAACTGACTGCGATCATATACATTCCTGCTTTGCCATTTACATAATATAATGACAAAAGTGTTTTGCTGATGACTTTAACTTGTAGTATTTCATTAAAACCAGCAGCAGTTTTTAAGTTACAACTAAAAAATAATAATAATAATAAATGTAATACTTAAACTCATCAGTAGGTAAGATTTAACAGGCAGTTATTTCCCTGTGTGTACATTATACGCAGAGTAGTTTCCTTAAAAGAAAAGAGAACAAATGTTTCTTAAATATTGTGGCAGTTTAAAATTGAATTTAAATTCTGTATGCGTAAAATAAATTATTTTGATGATTAATAGTGAATGATTTTAAGTCATAGTGCCATACTGTAATAGTACAAACAGAAAAGAAAACTACAGTCGAGCCCGCTTAACGGAATAGACAATTTTTCACGAAAATTTTTTCTTAAAGTGAGATATTCCATTAAACGAGGTTCAAATAATAGACAACTTTTTGTAACATTGAAAATGTATTACATTAAGCAGGATATTCTTTTATTCGATATTCTAATAAGCGGGCTTGACTGTAATCTTAAAATGCATCATCAGATTTTTTTATAACGAGCAGTAACTTCCCTTAATGTATGTATCCCATGTAGATAAAAATATATATACTTTCCGTTCATCACGGGAAACGCCTCAGCCGAAATGTCTGTGCCTGTTTGTTGCTGTAGCAGCGAGGCAAATCTAATTTTCCCAAGGGAAGCTTGATGTTAGAAAAACCCTTTACAACTGCACAAAAACGAGAAGACGAGTGGCGAAATGGCACCAAAACACACCTCCTGCTAACCCTTGCAGAAAATGAACGTAGTCCGTTTCTATGGCAGTAGACGGGTTCAGACTTTTCGGCGAGAGCTTTTCTCGTATACTGTAGACAGTAGACAGATTTGTTTCAGATAGATGTTGTTGAAAAGGGAACACATATTTCATTATATTATTATATTCATTATATATTTTTAATTATATTTTTAATTTATATTATTAATTATATTTATTACTCGTACATTCTCTATTCATTTGCACAAATGGACCATTTTTAAGCATTTATTTGTACTTTTTTACTGGAATTTTAAATTTTGAATTTTAATTGTTATTTATTCGAGTATAAAGAACCATTATGTATCATAATATCTGCCTGTATCTTTGAGCCAGAATGTCACATAATAGCTGCTTTACAAGAGAAAGGAAACAAGATTGCCTGGGGCATACAAAAGATGGAACGCGCGCTCTTTTAACATTGAAAAATAAATACAAAGGAATTTTTTTTTTTAAATTTTGAATTTTGTTCATATGGCTCGATGCGGAAGAGGACTCTACATGCAATGCACTAATAAAATGAAAGTCGCCATTTTTGGACTTACATCTGTCTTGCTCTAAGGCACAGATATGAAGTAATATAACGTATCGACTTTCTAAAATATTTTTTGTTTCGGAAAAATAGTTGCGAATGTGACCTCTAGGTCACGCTCGTAAATCATACACAACATTGTTTTTCGAGCATTTTGTTTACTTATTTTATTTAATTAATCAATTAATTTATTTATTTTTTTATCAGGTTCTCTGTGAGAACTATATTTCAGCTCTGTTACTACATGGATGGTGTTTGTATGTATATGGCTGTTAAGAATTTAGGTAATTGTGCCCAACAAGTATTCAACTGAAACTGGTATAATGCAAAAATAAGAATTAGAAGAAAAGAAAAAGTTAAAAAAGAAAAAGTTAGGGAATGGTGGCAAGGTGTTTAGTTTCCTATGCTCTGGCATTTGTGAGAGTGGTTAGTTTCTCTTACAGAATATAATGTAGAAGTCTAGACAGTATGTGGTTAAGGCATTTTGTTAATTTAACGTGTGAAGTATTTTGAACTTAATTTGCTATTATCCCCGTCTACAATTTATAAAATTAAATCCTTATGAATACCTTTTTTAATTTATCGTCAGCACTTTTTCTTTTTTGTAAGGGCAACAGCCAAAGAACACACCAATAATTGTGATGTAGTAGTGAATGTGGTTTATTTTTCGCGGAGAGGATAATTTATACTGTTACTTAGTATGCAATTAAAAGTATTTTCTTATAAAAAGTACGAGTTTGATTTATTTATTAAAGTGCAGAAACATTCTTATGTATTGAATTTCCTGAAGTTAAAGGGAAAAACACTATGATATAATATATTATTTAGTTTTAATTTATCATTTGATTTTCAGACATTGTTTGATGATGATTCGTAATAGACATTGCATATGACTACTCTAATGCTAATTAACTTTGCAGACTAATTTTTCAGAAGTTATAATCTGAGTCACAGGCAGCTGAAAATAAAAATTCAATTGAAAGCATAACTAACAAAACTTTCAAATCTGAAAACTGTTTGTCATTAATTTCCTTCATTTTCTGATTTTGACCAAACAGAAGCCTTATCATCAGCTTTTTATAGTGGAGGAAGAGGGTTTATAATATTATTAGCATTTTATCTTAGTTATTAAACTTAATTAAACCAAAATGTGTTCAAACATTGAGAGAATTTACTTTAGTATTCATCATATACCAGGATATAAAGAGTAATTACTTTATAACAATCCATTATATATGAATATTTCTCCAAGAAATTTCTCAAAGTGACAATTCTGTCCTTTTTTTTTTTTTAAATTTATTACCCATGTCTTAAATGCTTAATTTAAAGGTTACCTTCTTGGTATAAAAGGCTCTCTTAATTAAACCAAAATGTGTTCAAACATTGAGAGAATTTACTTTAATATTCATCATATACCAAGATATAAAGAGTAATTACTTTATAACAATCCATTATATATGAATATTTCTCCAAGAAATTTCTCAAAGTGACAATTCTGTAATTATTTTTTTTTAAATTTTATTTTAAATTTATTACCTATGTCTTAAATGCTTAATTTAAAGGTTACCTTCTTGGTATATTTCAAAACGTTTGACACTTAAGGATTTGCCTTACATTCAAGCATAATGGCAAGAAGAAGTTTTTCTTGTTTTAACACTCAATACCCACTGGATAACAATAAAATCCTGCCGAACTTATTTTACAACTGACACTAAATGCTATTAATATAATTATTTTTAAATTTAGCTGCATTGTTAAAAAAAGAAAAAAAAGAAAGAAAGAAATTACAAAAGAAAAAACATTACTTACATGTTATTTGTATCATATATTTTCTACTTGTCATACAGAAACTTTACATGTTTGCCCATTGTGAATCCCTCCCACCTCCCTTTTAAATCAAGTATTTTCTTAAAAATTGCACATTATACCGGGGGGGGGGCGGAATCTGCGCAGTTTTTGTTAAGCTTAATAAGCCGTTGAGTTTTTTTTTTCTACACACTGTGTGACAAAAAGTTTTATTAATTCATTTATTCAAACTGTCAGTATTTGTATATCATTTTTTGCTTTAATATGCTCCTTGAAAAGACGTTTTAACGCTTCGTGACACATCATTAATTTGAGTGGAAGTCTTCTTCAACAAATATTCTAACATTATTTATTAAATAATTGAAAATAACAAATCTAAGTTTCTCAACAGTTGATAAATTATCTAAGAGAAGAAAAACTGCCTGCGCCTAAAATCCTCAATAAATTTCAAACAGAACGACGATTTTGACACTAGAAATGCAGAAATTCTGTGTCATTATTTTTCAGCATGATTAATTACAACTATAAAAGTAACAGTCACATTTTTTCCGCTTGTGAATTTATCAAAATAAACAAAAAAATTTTAAACTTTACTTCTATATGTCTGAGTGATTCGCTGTACTGAATTCTTCTGATTTTTTTGCATTAAGATTAAAATTAAGATAGATTAATTGTGTACTTGCTATTTATTAAAACAAGAGATTTCTCTTTCGTTATAACACTATGCGAATTATTCTTACGCAACAATAACAAAGATAGGAATTCTTTAGTAGTGTTTTTATATATATTTGAGACGTGCAACAAACTGGCAGAAGTTTCTCCGCTCAACATATGCTATATTTTTAATGTGTAAACTAAAATACAAAAAAACACTTAATTAACATGTTAAAAAAGAAATAATAATAAAAATAAACAGAAAAGGAAATAGTTTTGACGATATTCTTTAAAGGAGACAAATATTCGTTTTTTTTTTTTTTTTTTTTTTTTTTTTTTTTTTTTTTTTTTGAGCAATCACGATTGCTTATTGTTCTCACTTGACAGTTTTGAATTCCTATGATTTTATTCCCCCGTGGTCGGCCGACGGTGGTGATGCAGAGGCAGGCAGGCCTCACACAAACACATACACACATGCATACATACAGACACCTACACATACGCACACACAAACACATACACACAACTACCCACAAATACACATAGCCCTCACACACACAAGCACACATACACACAACTACCCACACACGCACACAAACACACATGTACATACCCCCACACACAAACATACCCCCTCCCCCCCACACACACGCCTACATACACACAGTCGTGATTGCGAAAAACATAATTTGAATTCAAGATGAGAAAATTCATTTTTTTTTTTTTTTTTTTGTTAAAAATATTATTGATCCAAAGAAGTACTTTCAATGTACGTGAATACTTTTTGCCGGCATATCTTCCGCATTGTTCTTAAATGAGCAAAGTTATACAAATGAATTACACTGTTTGACAATTGCTAAGGAACAATCACGTTTTTTTGGAATAGTTAAGAATAGATAATGATCAAAGAAACAGGACGAAATATATAGTTAGTAGGGAGGAAGTGCCTTTATTATAAGTACAAAATAATACAGATATTACTGCATTAATGAAGTAAAAACTTAAAAATAAAAAAATAATTCTACTTAGATGATTTTCATACACCACCAAAAACAAAAAAGATCTAGGTCAGAATGATGGAGACATGAGTACCTTAATATGATGCATGATTACCAGGGACACTGATGCACAATTTACATCTGTTTTCCATACTCCCCATTAATTATTGAGGAGTGCTTGGGGGATGTTTTTCCAGTCCTCTCTCAATGCGGATTTGAGTTCTTGTACTGTTCTGGGAGGGACAATTCTTTGCGCTACACGTCTGCCAAGAGCCTCCCAGGCAAGTTCAATTGGATTTAATTCGGGAAAGTAAGCAGGCCACTGCATACAGAGAATGTTTTCACTTTGCAGTGTGTCTGACACTTCAACGCTCCTGTGTGGCCGTGTATCGTCATCCGTAAAGAGAAAATCTGGACCGACAGCCCCACTAAAATGACGAACATGGTCCAGCATAACATCTCTGTAATACATTCGCGACGTATCGCTTTCTTATTGAAAAATGTGAAGCTGTGTTCTGCCATTGTGCATGATGCCTGCCCACACCATGACGCCTGGGCCGTACCGATCACGTTCGCAAACAAATTTTTGTGCATAACGTGTTCCACGCTCTCTCCACAGTAGTTGGTGACTAGAATCACTTGTCACACTGAAACGAGATTCGTCAGAGAACATCACTCTAGAACAATTTTGATGATGCCACCAACATGTTCCTTACACCAGCGTAATCTCTCTCGACGATGGTGTGGTTGAACTTGGATGCAACGTACGGGCTTCCGTGCATACAAACCAACATTATTTACTCGCCGTGAGATGGTTCTTGCAGAAACATGCCTACCGGTAGCGGTTGTTAGATTTGCAGCTATCTGTCCAAGAGTGAAATTTCTGTTCCTTTTTGCCATGAGGGCTACATAGCGATCCTCTGAAGGTGTGGTGCTCCTATCAAGACCCCCGGCATGCTTTTGCAAAACATTTCCACCTTCAGCGGAAGTTTTTAATCGGGAGATGGTACTTTTTGATACACCCATTGCAACAGCCACAGTGGTGACACTTTGACCTGCTTCCAGACGTCTAACCGATCGTCCACGATCATAGATACTCAAATGATGTCTTACTGACATTTTACTCTTAAGTATTTCAAGAACCAAACATAATTTCAGAGAAAACCTTTTTTAACATCCAGCACTATTTTTGTTAAAAACCAAACAGCGTGAATTTTCGAACGAGTTTTGAGCGTGTATGCACTGTCTTTTATACAGATAACGAGTCTTGGTCTACCACGCCATCTGAACTTGAATTTATTTGCATTGGTCAGGTGGTTGAGGTACAAATTTGCATAAATCACTTGTTCCTTAGCAATTGTCTAGCAGTGTAGTTCAATGGTTGGGTAAAATAAATGAGCAATCCTCTGATGACCGGGCCATTGAAAAGAACAACACTTCCTACCTCTGCAAAAATCACATCAAGTAATATTTTTAAGCTTTCAATTGATGCGTAAACTTTATGAAAACTGATACAAAAACATAATGAATAAATAACTTAATTCTCAAAAAAAAAAATATTTTCTTGAATGATGTGTTTCAACTATACACCTGCCTGAGTTCAAAAAAGAAAAGAACTGCACAGTATTAAAACAAGAAAAAAAGATATAATCACAGCTCTCACCTTCAAAACGTTGGATACGCGGAGGTTAATATACAGAGGTTCAAGATGTCAAAGCTCAAATTATTATTATTATTTTTTTTTTTTTTTTTTAGGGAAGATAGTTTTGTGGCAATTTCTTTTTTAGTGGATGGTTTCAAGTTATTATCTTTATTATTTAACTTTAAATGGTTTGCTACGGTAGTTTTGGAGCCGTAACTGTCTTTAAGCCTAATTCATAATCATTTTCTTTGAGTAGGGGGAATTTAGCTCTATTCTGATCTCCACTGCGCGGCTGAAGAAATTCATTCACTGGAGTTGAATAATATCATCTGCTTTTCTTTTCTCTTTTTTATATATATATATGTATATATATGTATATATATGTATGTATATATATATATATATATATATATATATATATATATATATATATATATATATATATATATATATATATATATATATATATATATATATATATATATATATATATATATATATATATATATATATATATACATACATACAATAGTTTTATTTTTATTGATTTTCTTATTTAATTATTTATTAATTACAATTTCACCAAAATAAAAAATTTAATTATTCTAACAAGAAATTAACTAAAAATTAGCCGAAGATTCACGTTGCATATTGAGTAAATGCGAAAATCCTGCATAAATCGTACATTAAAGTATAGTAATCCTACAAATATCAAAGCGTACATAGGCTTTTCCAGGCAGGGAGCAACGGAGGATAGCTGCCACTGCTGGACCCTTCCAAAATAAAAAATATTTAAAATAAAACCAAAGGAAAAAACTGATTGACGGTTGCTTCAATTTCTAAATTTATCAATGAATTCAGCTGTAGTAACTTTGTCACTGAGTTGATAGTGTATACATAATACTCGGGAGTACATTGAAAATGTAAAGTTATTTCTTGAGTTCTTCTTTCTTGGTTATTTTTAGTTGAGCTAGTACCAATATCATTTTAGTATTACAATCTTCTAAAATCTTGGAGAAAGGGAGGAGGGAGGGGCAATAGGCCAGTCCCCTAATTGCTCAGATGATGGGCTTGCCCAATGGCTTCCCAAAAGTTAGGTTGATTAAAAGTTATTCAACGTAACTTGCTTTCTTTTGATATGATATTCAACTCGATTGTCTTCAATTCGACGAAATGCTATCTACCGGTAGCGTAATAAGAAATTTCAACTGGATGAGGGAATGCAAATTTTTGGCTGTGCTATTGGTGGACACAATCTTATTCGATTGGATTGAATTATGTTTGAGTTGAATGAGCCACTTCAACTTAAAAAGTGTCAATTGTACTTGAATTTTTTTCAATAGTGTGATTTTCTTAAAAAAAAAAAAAACGAATTCACAGAAATTCTTGGTCAAACACGCTTAATTATAATTTGAAATATAGAGTGCTATTTAAAATATTTTAATATTTTAAACAGCATTATTTTTTTATAAACAGCATTATTTGAATTAGGGAACTTATTTATTCCTTGAGACAACTTAAAAGTTGTCTCAAGGAATAAATAAGTTCCCTAATTCAGCTAAAAATTAAAACACGTATTTAATTTACATTTCAAACTGCCACACTTAGCAGCTCTGAACTCCTATTTTGCAGTTTACTAAACACATCTCTTCGTAAAACAAAATATTTTTTAAATTAACCTAATTGACAAAATACACATTTTAAAATTTACATCACACTGCTGAAAGTAGTATTGCGGAATCCTCATCGTTTTTGGGCAAAAGTTTAATTAATTGAGTTTTGGTCAACTTTGACTTATTTTGTTTTAGTCGAACGTTTAATTACATTTAGTGTGGAAGGTTCATTGTTTCAAAGCTTTTCAAAATACAAAAAAAAATGAATTTCAGTTTCAAATGTCTGGAAATTTCAATACAAACGACATCAGGGAAAAGTCTTCCATAACTCGAGCTTGAACAGAAGTATGTTCATTTCTATTCAATAAAGGGTAAACTTGAAACGCATCTGCAGAAATCGTTTACAGTTTTACTACTTAACAGTCATTTCACTCAATATATTTTTAATTAATTTATTTTACACATGTGCACATTTTAAAATTTTACATCACATTGCTGGACAATTGTATTGCAGAATCCTCGTTTTTACTAGCAAGTCGATTCTATTGTAAAATTCCATAAAAAATAATTTATAAAAGCTATTTTTTACATTTGTAAACTTTATCAGTTGAACACAAATCACATATGTCCCCTTTAACACTAAATTTTCTTGGATAATATTTTTCTGGAATTAGAACCCCCCCCCCCCCTTTCTCCCTTCCCTTTTATCATCATATATAACTGAAATGTTTTTAAGATATCAGTTTTTTTTTTTTTTTTTTTTTTTTTTAAGTTTACGGCGAGATTTTCCGAGTCTCCTTCCTCTAACGTCTTTACGTTCAGCTTAAAACTCTACTTTTAAAATTAAATTTTGAAACATTGATTTTGGATATCACCTAAAGTCACCTAAAGCTGTTCTTAATTCTTCCCCTCTGAGCGTTTTCGGTTGGGATCATTCATGGAAACTCATACCCTTATAGTTTACTAAAGACCCATCTAAAATTGCAATTTTAAAATTCCAGTTTAATTCATTTTTCTAAACCGCCCCCCCCCCTTTCATTTTCTCACCTTTACATCACCCAAAGACAGCTTAAACGTTATTTTCAAAACATAAGCTTCAGCAAATATCTCGGGAAGATATACAGACACCTTTGCCCGAACATTGAAAATATGGTCTAAAATTGCGTTATTAAAGCTAAAATTAGGGTTTTTTCAATTAAAAGTTCTGAAAATTCCGAGTATTCCAGCCTGTGGCCCCCTAAGTCTCTATTTTATAGTGTTAAATAGATTGCATGAATTATATGTATAATATTTAAATATTTCTTCAATATCTGGACAGAATGCACTTTTTACTTATCCAGTAATTACACGTTTTTCGTCAAAATTTTCATTATATGTTATTTAGTTTTAGTTCATCAAGTTGTACATTAAAAAAAAAAAGACGTGATCATTTTTCAAAATATAAAATTTTTTATTAACGTGTCGAACAGCAAATTGAAAAAATGATTTAAATAAGGCAAAAAACAAAGGTAAATTTCTCAGAATTATCTTCTAAACCAGTGATTTTAAACCTTTTGTTTCCCAGTCCTAGTTTTGAACAATTCCAGGCCCGATATATATACTGAGACACATACATTTATACAAGCCTATATAAGCTTTAGTAGTTTCGGAAATCAAATCAAGATAAATGATATAACATTTTGCATATATTTGGAGCTCATAGTAGAAATTCAAACATCTTTTTTTTTTTGCTTTACTATGCATTTGAGTTAAATTTAAATTGCGAGACTCAAATTTCATAAATTTGTAAAGTGTAACATAAAGGTTAGGGATTCTTGTTCCAAGCATAACCGATGGTCAAACATCTAGATTACAATAGTATAATTTTTAAATTTAGTTATTTAGATTCTTTTACAACTTAAACAGTATGATGAATAAAAGTTTATTTAAAACAAAATGTGAATGCTCAGAGATATACATGTGCTTAATGTACAAATACTAACGCATAATGTACACAAAATATGGCGCTCAACGATCTGCGAATGCTAAGTCAATTTTTAAATGTTTAAGCATAATGTAATGAATAGTAATGGAAATAAGTAACTTGCATTAAATTATTCCAAACCAGATCAAAACAGTTACAGATGAAAATTATGAAATCGGCATCATTGTTTACTAATACTTTCTGCGTAGTTTCGCAAAATTTGGCACATGTGATGAAATACGCCACAATGTCGTAGCACAAAGTTCTTTTAATTATGTTTATGAGTGAAGATATTGAAAAAATGTAACAAAATTTTCAGTAAAAATAACGTCATTGAATTTAATAGTGTATACATATAGTATATAGTACAACCAACTAATCTTCATCGAGCCATTCTCATTTCAGCAAAGAAAGCAATGATTTTACTAGTGTGCCCGAATGTGACCAAGAATGTTTTCAAATGTGTTGACGAACCATCCGCTGCCTGGACTCGTGTGTTGGCACACGAGGTTCAGTATCCATAATACATACGGAACACTTTCCTTCTGACGGAGCTTTTTCAGAACACTTCATAGTGCACATTCACATATTAGGATCACTTTTTCTGAAACAAAGTGTTCCAAATTGTGTAGGTTTATTTATAGTGTAATTGTGGTTTTGTACATTTGCCAATCAAATATGAAGTTATAAATGATTAAAATAGTTGACTAGCTACCTGCCTTATTGAAAAATATTAATAAAAAGGTTATACTTATCGAATTTAAAGTCGACACATTTTTATAAAACATAAAGAAATAACTGATTAAATTAATAGACTTATTAATTGCCATCCTAAAAGATTACATTTTAAAGTTCTGTTTATCCTATTGAAACAGAAAATCTAAGTCAGTGCACGAATCAAGAAATTATAAATAAATATATGATTCAATTCTATACCTGCTTTGCCCAAAGACACGCTTTTTATTTCAATAACAATTATAACCTTAAATTTAAAAAAGAAACAAACGCATTGACCGTCGTATTTTGTAGATGGATAGTGTCAGAACAACGTAATATTATTGACATTTAAAAAAATAGACTGATCTTCAACTTATCACAAGTTAAAAAATTGCATTTTTTTTTTAAAGAAATGTATCACTTTTTAAATTTTAAGCCTAATTGCACTTTTCCGCATTACTTCTGCTTCGCTGGGACTGATTAAAACTCGGGGGTGTTCGTGTAAACATGACACACGTATGCATCGCCACTTACACACAATGAGGGGGGGGGGCATACCCGCTTTGGGCCAACCTCCCCTACGTCTGTTTATTTCGGCATCTGTTCTGCTTTCTACTAACATTACCCTAATTTCCGTTTAACCGTATTGCTTTTGGTCCCAATTAGTTCGACTAAACGAGATTGTACCTTAGATCAGAAATTAGTATATTCCTGATCTAAAATAAAATCCTAGATCAGGAATTAGTATGAGCTACTCCATTCATTGCCTAAGCAAAAGCTTGGGTAGAAAGCTCTAGTCATGTGACTCGGCAATGACGAATGGTTGACACGTTTTGCGTGAAAGTAGTGAAGGAAACCTGATTTCTGCGAATGATTTTTTTTTTTAAATCCATCACGTGATTTGAGGTCTTTCTTTCACGAATGTAAGTCTTTACTCTTTCCATTTAATTTCTTCTCAATGGGTTGTACTGTATAGATATTTTTGCTAATAGTGAAAAATACAAAATCCTGACTTCTTTAAGTGATATATGATTTTATTGCATTCATGTTGCGATTTTGACTAAAAATTTATACAGTTTTTTAAAAAAATACAAAGACAATGTAACAAAGACAATATACTTAATATTTATTTGTAATACGTTTAAATGCATAATATCATTTGCAAAAGTCAATCTATTTTTAACGTAAAACACTTTAAAATACTTTTTTATGATGATATAATCAATAACAATAATCCATTGTTTACATTCAATGAAATCTTATTTTTTATACATCACTGACTCTGTTATCAAATCTAGTATTCTATATTGTCGAGAATGATTCGGCAGCACAAAAGTAGAGTGTTTGAATAATTCATAGTAAATCTTATAGATTGACGTGCGCCCTTCTACGAAAAAGGAAAAGTAAAATTTTAAATAAAAATATCTTAGAAGAAAGATATATCCCTCGTGATATTAATGCAACTACAAATCTCAAAAATTTGCATTTGCAATGTCAATCTTTCGTTGTTGGCATTTACTTTTCTGAATAATGTCTAACTTAAACTTTATCTCCAAGAATCAATGTTTGGGTATAAACATATAAAGACAAATATTTTCTTTGATCTTAAAAGAAAATTTTGTTTTTGTATTAGACGATATTGTTAGCGCGTTAAATGAATTCAAAAAATATTTTTATGCTTACATTCTTTTTTTGTTAGTTATTTACTTATTTCTTTCTTTAATCTCTATCTATCTATCTATCTAATATTAATTTATTAATTTTTTCATTCATTTATTTTTTATTTATTTATTTATTTACTTATTTTTATTTATTTATTTATTTACTTTAAAATAAGCAAGGCTAAGGAATTACTAAAAAAAATATTTAAAAATCCCGATCAACACAGTCCAAATTTTTCAAAAATTTGTGTAGCAGAAAAAATAGTCGCTTCAATTTGCTTAAATATTAAAATCATTTAAATTTAATTTTTTGGGAGGTTTGCATGTAATAAAATGCAAAACTGTTTGAACTTGATGTAAAGTATGGTGGGGCGGGGCTAGTTGAACATAGGGGCAAGTTGAGCAATCGATATATCTAGAAAACTATTCACCATACGTGATTGCATCAAATGGCGGAAAGAAAGGGTTATGGGAGGCGTGAGGCATCGCGCGATCTTCAATTGTAGCTCGAAAAATGAGTGAAGATTACGCATAAGTTTTCGTCAGTATTATTCAATGTTATCTGTATTCTGTCAGGCAAGTTTTATGATTTCATAAACTTACTGTACTTTTTATATGTATAGAGATTATGGGTATAATTCGTATCATTTTCTCGTAATCTCACTTTTATTTTCAGAATGGTTGGTTGAGCAAGTATTGCTCAACTGACCCTCGCGACTAATACAAAAGTAGTACTGTTTTTTTTTTTTTTTTTTTTTTTTTTTTTTTTTTTTTTTTTAGGATGCGGACTTATAAAAGGAAAACTAGACGATGTTCTTACACTACTGACGACTTGAGTAATGCTGCAAAGGCTGTCATTGGTGAGGGAAAAGTGTAAATGCCAAAATAATTTGGTATCAAGCGGATGACTTTGAAAGATTTTGGAAGAAATTAAAAGGTGGTGATTCAACTATGGGTTGTTCAAAACCGATGCAAGATTTTTTCTTCCCAACTAGAGGACTCTATAAAAAAAATAGTTGCTGCAAATGGCATCAATCTATTATGATAATTCCCCAAAAGACGTTCCTTTCCTACGGGTGTGCTGTTATATTTAGCATTAAAATTCCATCCGCTTGGACTCCAAATAAGATGGCCGGAAAAGTTTGGCTTACAAAGTTTCAAATGCGCGAAATCCGAAACTATCCATCTGTAAAATAGAACCATTGCAGTTAATTCAAAAAAAAAAAAACTTTAAGTTTCGTTAACTTGTCTCTTAAAGACTATAAATAAAGAGCTGATTGTCAATCAGAAATTTTCTTTCATCTCTGGTTATCATTTATCCTATGGTTTGGCTAGACATTATAAGTGCTCAACTTGCCCCATACCCTTGCTCAACTTACCCCATCTATGGGGTACGCTGAGCAAATTTGTTTTTTAACATTCTGAAAACTGTAGCTCTTAAACGTGCGCTATTAGCAACAAGTTACTATGGACACTTCTGAAAAGGGATGCATTACTAACCCATCAGGTTGCGTAACAATCGATTGACACTTATCGTTAAGGAGCTATATCCGCTCAAGTGAAAAATTGCTCAACTACTCAAGCCCTACCCTACCTTAACCTAATGTAAACTTATTCCAAACACAGACAGATACTCTATATTTTAGTATGTATAAAGTTAAAGGTAGTTCAATCCTATAGTTATTTTAATTGGCATTACTTTTTTCCACAATAACCATTCTCAATGTTTCATAACTAATAAAACGTTATTTAAAAAAGATATGTATTTTCATAAACACACCTTCTTTTATACATTAAGTATTTTAACTTGAAGCGCTTGACTACGACCTATGAATTTCAGCAATCAAACCTACAACAAAAACATAGTAAGACTTTAGGCTAAACCTTTCTGATAATGATTCACTAAATTGTTTCAGAAATAAAAACATTTTTATGCAAAAAACTAACCTATTGTTAATGCGAGAAAAGGCTCCAGCAGTCGGCCATAGAAATCCAGTGCCCGGCCATGCATGAGCCCAGTAGGCGGCCGCTTCATTTTCATTACTCTTATGGCAACAATGAAACAAATAAATTTTGCATAAAATTTAAGAAAGCTATAACATTATCGCCAAAGTTTACTATAAATATGCACAAATTAATTCATTATAAGCCTATAAGTATTTTCAAAGATTATAAATATTATTCAACTAGAATCCATTAAAATTAAGACAAAAAAGCAATTTTGTTGTTTACTCAAACTAACTGCAACTTTTTAAAAAGTGGAAGCGGAGAAAAAACTTACAAAAAATAGTAAATTTTTTTCTTTTTTTTTCTTTTTAATCTGCAATTTGTAACTTTTGACAAGATTCAACTTTGAATTTTTTATACAGAAAATATTTTTTTTATTTTACGAATATAAAAAATATTTTTTATATTATTCCGCTTTTTTCTGTTTTTTTTTTTTTAATTAGTGTTTTTTTCGTTCTTTCTGTAAAAACTTTATTTTTTTCCCAATTTCCAAGGTATTTTGATAGATTTGAGTTTTAGTTATTATAATCTGCGTTTTTTACTTTTTGTTTGAGCATATTGCAGCAGCTTTTCAACTGAAGCAAACATAAGGGTAATTGTTTGCGTTGTTTACAATATAAAATCCAATTAATTTTTATGTTTACACATATAGTATGGCGAAGGAAATGGATTTGAAAATTCCTAGAAAATCTGTAAATAAAACTTTCGCATTATTGAAAAAATTATAACTGACTATTAAAGGTTCAACATTTAAAAATCTCATACACGTAAACATCTTAGAAAAAAAGGGACACATGTTTTTACCAAGGGTTTTGTCCCCTCTTCTAGGTCGTAAATAAAACCCGTTACGCCTTTCTTTTTTTTTTTTTTTTTTCGACGACTTATTTTTATAAATCTTCCTTGAACTATCCTTATGAGGCGATAATATTCTTTTATACTCATTCTTTGCTCTTTTGCCTTCTGCCACTTACCTTTTCCGGGGGGGGGGGTCAATGGGTATTTAAATGCGTATTATATGGAAGAACAACAAGAACCAAGCTATAAGGTAAATTCATTAATTTCTCAAAGCCAGAAATAGAATCAGCTTCTTACTGGTACTCCTAAATGACGGTCCTGTCTAAAGGTTTACATTTTCGAAGGTAAGTTGAGGTAGTGAGAAGCAAGGGATGCAACTAGACATTTTCAAGCTTTGAGTAAAACACGTTTAAAGTCACCGTCCTATATAGGCTTTCATTGAAAAGTTTTTCTAAATCAGGATGTATAACAGCACCTACCAGGGCTACTAGTACCATCTCTTGCCCCAAGAGAGAGGAGAGGTTCACCTGCCATTTTTACTGGCTATCTCCAAATTTTTAATTTTGCCAATAACACACCTTTGCTTCTCACAACCTCAGTTTTCAAATTAGGCTCTTAGATGCTGTGTTCAATGATAGCGTTTATTTTTAACTAGTGGTACCCGCACGGCTATGCCCAGAGTAGAAAATTGAAAGGTCATTGGTTCGCCTGTATATTTATAAATAATGGATGATGAATTTCTCGTCAATTTGCTATGTTCATTTGCTCGCCCATATTACGGTTTCATGTTATGATAATTTGGTAATTTACCCGTCCACATTATCATAATTTGCTCGGTAAAAGTTTCTTAAAATTAGAATAGCAAAAGAAAAAAAAAAAACGAATTTGCGGAAAATCGCTTTGAAGTGCACATCCCCATGCTACAAACTAACTTTGTGCCGATCTTCATGAAAATCGGCCGAACGGTCTAGGTGCTATGCGCGTTACAGAGATCCTGACAGACAGAGATCCGGACAGAGAGAGATCTGAACAGCTTTATTATTAGTAAAGAAGATAAATTATCCATTGGCTGAAAGCGGATTCCTGAAAAACGTAGAGTAGTAACTTGAGAACTGTTTCTCAGCAAGTAATAGCAGTTACGCTTTTTCTGTAACAAATGTTATTTTTCCAAACTGAATGCTTTAACCAATCAAATAAAAGCGTTTTATTTGATTCGTTAGCTGTTTTTGTAACAGTTACCAGCAGTATTGCGAGATACAATGTAATCTACATAATTTTGTTCAAAAATTTGTAATTACATGCAACTACTTTACATTGGTGACGCTCGTAAAACGTAGTCTACGGAATGGTTTTAATTAGTGAGGTTTTTTTGTTTTTTTTAAACCATTTGCATATTTTTTAACAGATACCTGGAATTCTATGTGAGTTTTTCTAGCGAAAGAGACCTGAAAATGTTCGTTTTTAGTGTTTTAGCTTAAAGATGAATCATGCTTAACTCTCTTATTTCTTTTTCCAAAAAAAAAAAATAAATAAATAAATAAACCCGCATATTTCTTGTTTTTTTTTTTTTTTAACGAAGTGTTGACTTAAGACTATCGTAAAACTTGTGTTCTTATATATTTGTGTCACAAAACAAAAATGTTTTTATACATAGGCAAGTCACAGTCATATAGGAGGTGACTTATTTCAAAACAAAAGACTATTTAAGAAATCGCCTCTGATGAATATTTTGAAAGTCGCTAAATACTTTAACGTTGTCGCAGAAGTAGTTTTTGTTTACATTTTAACCTAGGAGCAAAAACGGATGGTTTTATGGGTGTATCGTACCATTTACTTGTTTCAAACTTTCACGTGTTTATCACAGACAACGCTGTCGTGAAAAAACGTTCTGCGCAAATCCTCATATACATAATAGCGAATTCACTGATCGAGTAACACTCTGACGTCATTATGAAACTCGCGCCGTATCATAGGTAAACATTTGATAATACTTTTTGGTAAAGGTTTGACATGCAGGGAAATGCTATATTTTGACAAGACTGGACTGGATCCGGTAACTTTACTGTTTTACTGTGAAGGCTAATTTAAGGCGAATGATGAAACGAAAAAATGGTCAACAGTAAACGCTATCTACTAGAGTTTAGGGTGAAATCACTGGATGTAGGGTTAAATTTCAACTATCAAAATATCACTCAACACGCAATTGCTTCGTTCAGGAGCAATGTTCAACCGTCATGCCTTGACAGGCGATTTTCTTGAAATAATAGAATATTTAAAACGCGTAGGCAGTTTTTTTTTTCTTCACTTTTTTTATCAGATTTTAAATTTTTCCACAAGGTTGAACTGAGTGCATTTTTCTGGTGATAAAGTGGCAAGAGTAGTCATTCAATGTAAACAAGGGGGGAAGGGGAAATCAAATTAACTATCGGCGGAAAAAAAATGAGTCGACAAGTCTTCAATGGCAACTAGTACTAAATAAACTAAATGCTTTCCCTCATCGCCAATTGTTTTGAATAAAAAATAAATAAATAAATTGGTGTAAAAATTATTTATTTTTACCGTTATAGTTTAATATTGCAGCGTGTTACAACAGTAAAAAATCGAAAAGCAATGAAAAAAAATACGTATGTTATTTTTTATCCAAACTTATTACTAAAACTATCTTCAAAAAGGATGAACTAACAAGTCTCTGCAAATGTCTAGCACTAAATAAACTAAATGCTTTCTCAGATTGACGCTCGTTTTGAATAAAAAATTAATAAATATATTATTGAGAAACAGTTTATTTTTAAAATTATCTTGAAAATAAAGATAAAATTTAAACTGCAGTATTGTTTAAGATTTCTGTGATACATCAGCAACGAAAAATCAAAAAAAAAAAAAAAAAAATTAAATATTTGTGCAATTTTAAGTCAATTTTTTCTAAATTTGACTATTGGCAAAGAAAAAAGAAGGATAAACTAGCACGTTTCCACAGCGGGCTAGTACTAAATAAACTAAATGTCTTCTCAGATTCGTTTTGAATTAATAAATAAATATATTAGAATGAAATATTTTTTTAAGAGCTTAAAAGCTAAATTGCACTATCGTTTTATATTGCTGCGCATTGCAACAGTAAAAAACCTCGAAAATTTTTTAAATATTTACGCACTTTTCATTTGAATTTATTACAAAAATTAGCTATCGGTAAAAAAAATAATAATAAACCAAGCGACTAGTCTTTACTAACAATAAAGCTGAAAGTCTCTCTGTCTGGATGTCCGGAGGATGTCTGGATTTCTGTGACGCACATAGCGCCTAGACCGTTCGGCCGATTTTAATGGAATTGGCACAAAGTTAGTTTGTAGCATGGGGGTGTGCAACTCGAAGTGATTCTTCGAAAATTCGATGTGGTTCTTTTTCTATTCCAATTTTAAGAACAAAACTATCATGAGATTGACGAGTAAATTACGAAATTATCGTAACGTGGAACCGTAACATGGGCACAAGCCAATTGGCGAGACACGAAATTATCATGACGTGGAACCGTAACATGGGTACAAGCCAAGTGGCGAGAAAATTCACCATGCATTTTTTGTAGGTGGTAATGAGCAAGAGAGTAGATAGTTTTAAGAGGGACATTGATCTTCACTGGGGGTTGTAAATTGACTAGGACCAGTCTAGCTGGGCCCATAGCCTGTTGCTGGTCGTCACTTTTGTATTTGAATTTGTATTTCTAAATATACAGGCGAACCGAAAGCCCTTTTAATTTTTCTATTACGGGCAAAACCGTGCGGGTACCACTAGTACTAAATAAAGTAAATTCTTTCTCAGATCGTCATTTGTTTTGAACAAATAAATAAATAAATATATTGGCGTGAAACGATTTATTTTTACTATTATCTTAAAAATAATAAAAACAAAATTTCACTATCGTTTAAGATTGCAGCGTGGTTCAAAAGTTTAAAAAAAAGTAATTTAAAAATATAAATATACATATGCTACTTTTTATTCGCAAGGTCCTTCTCCTTTTCCAGTGTTAAATTGCTTTTTCATATGCTCCTGAACTTTTCCCGAAAGTTATTTTCTTTTCTCAAAAAACTTGCGTAGAAAGTTTCTGTTAACATCCACCCAAAAGAATTTTCCACACTTTCTTAAATGTTATCGATTTTAGCTTAGGAAAGAAATGCATTTCGTACTACACCCGAATACACAGCGAATTTTCCAATTTTTTCCTTCTGAAACACAATTAGGAAACATAACGCAAGCACCAAAAGAAATGCAAATATGAAAGAAATTTATGAATATTTGAACTCAGTTTGCGTATTTGCTCTTATAGAAAATATTGCGTCTACTACTTTTTTTTTTCTTTCGAATAATAAATGTTTTTAGATGTTCTTTGTATGTACGTCTTGAAATTTCTTCTTGGTGATAGTAAAATAAATATATTATTCAATACGTCTGTTCATTCATTTTACGCTGGATCTCGGTTTTTTTAATCATTTTAAAACTATGTAGAAATAAACTATCTTTTTCATTCTACCAGCTGTTCCCAACCTTTGAAAGGCTATCACCCACAAAGTGGGTAATATATAGAAGCTCCCAAAAGTGTTCGTACACCTACGACTTTCAATGAAATATTACCCTATCCATTGGTTAGAATTAATATTTCGAAATATCTATTTAATTATAAGATGATTAATTTTCAACAAAACTACATAATTTTTTTTTTTCATATGAAAACCTTTTTTTTAAAAAAATGAAAAACCAAAAAGTGCCGGAAATTTTATCTCACAAAAGTCTTCGTACACTTTAAAAAATGTCTATATATTATTGAATAATCTAACTTTTTTTTAAGTTTTTATTTAGAAGAATATTCTAATTAGAGACGACGTAGAACGAATTGCTCGAGATGCTTAAAAAAAGAAGAAAGAGAGAGAGAGAGAAAGAAAGAAAAGAGAAAATATACTGAACTTTTTAAAAATTCAATGTTTTATTAAAGTCAAAAAATATAAACTACAAATCTGAGTTTGTTTAGCAAGGACTGTTTAAATCAGCAAGTATATCCGGTATCTGGGTAAGTACGTAAAAGTTATTGCATTAAATTTCTATGAAATGTATGAAGGTCATTTAGTTTGATATGTATTTAAGTTATATCTACTTAATAATAAATCAACATATATACAAAATGGCATTTATTTACATTTGTGTAAGAAAATAAAATTTTCATTTTATTTTTAAGTTACATTTAATTCATTTATTTTAAATTTATGTCAAAAGTATACACGGTATTTATTTATGTTTTAAAACAAAATATACTATTCACTTTGCAATAAATATACTTCGTAATAACGTATCTACTCTGTACTATGTCGAATCAGTAAATATTGGTCATTCAATAGTATATTGTGCAGTTATTGCTAATTACCATTCAAAAGTGTATGAAAATTACTAGTGCGAAGAGCAGGTAAACGGTAGTCTCTGCTTTGATCAAAATTTTTATAGCAAAATCAAAAAGAAACAGATTACCAAAAAAATATTTCGATATAAACATATAGAATCACCTGAGATCAAATTTTAATATTTTATTGATGTTTGTGGGAAATCAAAAACGCGTTTCTTCAAATATCTCAAAAACTCATTTTTAGCAATATTGCCGTTTACCTGCACACGTAAGTATTCAAGTTGCAATCCCAAGGTTAAACATGATTAAAAAAGTACTTAGGTGTGCTTTTAATATAGCATTAATGTATATTTATATTTCTGCAAAACATTTTCGCATTTTTTCCTCTATTTAAAAAAGTAATGAACAATGAAGCTGATCCATGCCCAGGAACATAAATATGTAAAATAACGCCACTTTATAAACATATCTAAGTTAATTTTTAATCATAATTATATCTGGGAATGTAAGTTGAATAATACGGGAAGGTTCTAACTGAAGATATGCGATGCAACTCTGACTATGCACACGCAGACAAAATGCAATGCTTCCAAATTCTTTTTTTAAACAATTTACAACGGGATTTTTTTTTTCCAACATGTGGCTCACAAGAGTGAGTTTTATACTGTAACTTTATGCCTAACAATAAATGAAAAATTTGTGAAGCAAATCCCTAGAAAGAAAAAGATCAGTTTTAATGATTCTTAAGATATTTTGAGGGGGTAATACCCCCATGCTTATGCTTGTGTACTTCGCATCTCTCTAGCTCCTCATCTCTAGCTCCTCAGGAGAATGTAAATGACTAATTTTATGCTCCCTTTCCCTCCAAATAAAAAAAATGGCTATGAAACTGTCGAAAACTGAAAAAAATGGGGGTCACCGCTTCCAAAATGTGGAACGTGTAGGGGGAGAGCGGCGGTCATATTTGGATTGGATTCACGGGGTCATTTTACATCAGAATCAGCAAGAATTACATCAGAAGCATTTTGAGGGGGGGGTTGGTTCTCCACTCAGTGGTAATTTATTCATTTATACAAGCGAGTCAAATCATCAAACTCTAATTGATTTTGAATTTTAAATAAAAGCATTAATTATCACTTTATTACGCACTAAATAAGTATCTTCTTCTGAAGACTTGAATATCTCCTTAAATAATCCCTTAAGAAAAGGCAAAGAATGTGGGCGACACGAGAAAAAGATAACAATATTTGGCACCAATTTACTCTTGGGAGTAATTTGATGAATGAATTGCTGCAGGACGATGAGATTTCTCAGGAAGTGCTGGTCAGGTTGACAGCTAAAATTAATTGAGAAGCTCTAAGGCACATAGGCATTCCTGACTGAACATTCCCTCTCTGTTTTGTACAGTACTGTTAGAAATGGCAATCGTTGGACAATTCTTGTACTTCTTGTTCTACGTAACTTCTTTAAGTTCGTTTTGCATTAATTTATTCTCCTCAGATGCAAAAACAACTTAGAATGACACATTTCAAACAAAAAAAAAGTTTCTAAACACATTAGAGAAATTCAGAAAAATATTTTAAAGAGTATTTTCATTTTTATTTTTGAGACCCTTAATGTCCCCTGGGGCAGCAAAATTAGACGAATAGCGTTCTAAATCAATGGAAGGAAGATTTGAGTGAAAAATGGATAATGTCACGTGAAAGAAATAATACAGAAAAAAAAAATCCTACTAAGGTCATCAAAGAATTTTTTTTAGTTATTTTTTATTAAATAATTAGTTGACGTATATACATACTACCGAATCGCAATATTTAGTGGAAAAATTGAAATTAAATTTAAAGGATATTCTTGTCTTTAGGCCTGATTTTAAGGTGATTTTATGAGCGTAATAGAAAAAAAAAAACAGTAGCAACATTTACTATCTATTTTTTATCAGTTTTTTATTGATACTTTAAAAGTATAAAAATGCACAATATTTTAAAAAAAACTCAAAATTGTAGTTGGAGGGGGCTGGCATATGGTTACTCTAAAAAAGAGGGTCCTCTGGTTGACGTGATTCCAATCCTCCAGGTGATCTGAAACATAAAGTTGAGGTTAATTCTTACTAAACAAGGATGTAGAATTGTCTGGACGTAGCGGATTTGAAAATATATTTTTTTTTTCCACAAAATAGTGCCTTTTTGAAAAGTTCATTTTTTGGTTCCTTTTTATAACTTTCTTATTTTTGAAAGGAAAATTTAAAATTACAATACGTGGAGCCAATTTTGATAGTACGAAGAAAGTCTGTACCAAATTTCACTTAAATCGGTGCAATAGAACTTGAGATATCTTGTCAACCATATCGAAAAAGCTTGTTCTGAGAAAAACGCATTAAAAGTTTGCAGTCTGATTTCAGTAACAGAGTTTATTTCAACAAAATCAATTTGTATTTCCATATATCTTTTTAGAACCTTATTCTTAAAGGTTTAAGCTTTCTTCTAGACTAAAAAACCCCCTTTATTAATGAAACAATATTTAAAAAAAAAGAAAACAAAACATCGATTGAATGACATCAAGTTAGCATCAAACCACTACTAGTAAAAAAAATACTTGAACTTAAGTAAATGAATACACTTTTTTTATTAACGCTTTTCAATTTGAACGAGATATATCCATACATGTAGGGGGAGTGTAAACTAATAGTGGGAATTTAAAAAAAAAAAAAAACATAATGCTTAAGGAATTTATCAGCATGTTTTATAATTTTATCGTACAAAAAAGTAGTAAAACGAAGGGACGCTTCGCGATACGAATGCATGTAACAATAAATGAAATATATATATATTGTTATATTTACTGTATATATATTGTTTATATTTACTTGGCTTTTTAGTTTTGCTGCGTTGCGCATCTATGGGCTCTTGGTGTGGTCTTTTCAATATTTTTCACTTTTATTATTATTATTATATATATATATATATATATATATATATATATATATATATATATATATATATATATATATATATATATATATATATATATATGTATATATATATATAGAGAGAGGGGGAGGGAGGGAGAGGGCGAGAGACAGACAGAGAGAGAGAGATAATGCTGTTTCTAAAATAAGAGGAATAACAACGTTTAATTGCACAAAAATACATATTACTGCAGACACAAGTTTTAGCGTGAAGAGGGCACTTTCAATGCAAAAAAACAAATGTGAGCTTATGAATGAAAAGATATTTGACAAAAGACACTTTTGTTGGATATGTTTTCATCTTTTGGGATGTCTTAAATTAATTTTTTCAGCATGTAATGCCATTTTTGTTTGACCTTAAATAAGCTATGAATAAAACTCTGTCAATGAAATATCTTTTTTTTTTTAGTATTGTCACCTACTAATAAAAAAATGACGAGAACTGTACACCATTAACACATTTTATAATACCATAGTGGAATTTTTTGCAAGTGCTTCTACGGACGACGCTGAAGCTGAGGAGGTTAACTAACATTGTACCTTGCCTACATGCTAAAAATTAAATTGATCAAGGATTGATCAATCTAAAGGAAATGCTGATAAAGTAGAAAAATCATTGACTTTTTACAAAAAAAAAGTAGTAGAAGAAAAATTCTACGAAGCTTAAGAAATTAAGTAAGTGTGTACAGTTATAAATAAATGTATTTTCGTCGTATAACTTATATTTGTTGTCACTACTTTACAAAGAAGTGACGAAAGTAAAACTGGATGAAAAATGAATAATAAAAGTTAAAACATTTCTAGAGTATTTTCTCTTTTCGAGAATATACCGCTGTTAAAAGTTCTGAACGTAAAGCTATTTGAGAAAAACTCTTAGTCAGTTTTGTCCCTTTCTTTGTCTCCTATCCCATATCTAATCACTTTTATGAAACGGAATAAGGATTTCAAGAAACGATTTTATAATCAATTGTTTTACTTTTTTTGTTTATTTATTTATTAACTAGCCGCCTGCGGCGACCAGCTGGTTCGCCTTCTTTCGCCAATCGACTTTCTGTGAAAGCAGCCACCTACGGCGGCTGTTTGGCGAACTTGTCATTTACATTTTTACTTCAAGTTTGCCGCCTTCGGCGGCTGTTTAAATAAATTTGGCAGCATTATTAATCAATCCAACTCTATCCTTTTTTGTGTCATTCACATTTTACGCCAAGATTGCCGCCTTCGGCGGCTATCTACCTTTACGATCTATCTCTAAATTTTCTAATCCATCTCTATTTATTTTAACCCCCCCCCCCCCCATTTCCTAATAAAAACAAAGATCATTCAAAAAACCGCTTTTTTATTTAAGTAGAGCAAAAAAAAAACTGAAATTCCCTGTAGTGTGCAAAAAGTAGTGTTTGACAAAGATAAAAAAAATCGCTGCTTTTATTGAATTAAATTCGCACAACTATGAAATGTAACGAAACAAAGATACAGCAAAAGGTCCAGCTTGGGGAGGTGGTGAAAAAGAAATAAATGCAATCCCTAAATAAAACAAAAAAAAGGAAAGAAAAAAAGCAAGCCCTGTCGGAAAAACACGTGGTAAACATGTCATAAAATGTAGAAGTAAGCTACAAAGTAAAAAGAAAAGATTATCATTGCTTGCGATTAAGATTCCATCGTAAATATCGAATCGAAATCCAAGTAGTGACGTCACAGGCATAAAAGATTGAAGAACGCTTTTTTCGACGGATGCGTGAAAAGACATGATGTGTTCAGCATTAAAAAAATTGAAAAAAAGAAAAACTATTGCGTATTTTTAAGAACTTTTTTTTGTGAAGAGGGTAAAATGTTTTTACTATTACAACTTAAATTTTAGAAATGAGGTTTTGATTCTTCTCGCAGGATGATATTAGAAAAAAATAAAACCCAGGAAAAAAGGCAAATTAAAGATTTTTTCAAAAATTCATAAAAAATACAAAAATTGCTCAATTTTCAAAATTTTTTCAATCATCATATTTAAAATTAAATTTTCTACACTATAGTACAAAAAATATTTGTGTGGTACGATTGGTTCGGGGTCTGTGATTTAAAAAGTACTAAAAAGTACAAAAAAAACACATAAAACATTAAATAACTTTTTTTCTAATTAAAATATCAAAAATCGAAGCCCGAGGTGCACATCTTCGACAAAAACTGTACCTGTATACCAAATTTCATCTTTCTAGGCCTTACCGTTTTCCCGGGAACGCGCCACACACACACAAACATCTTATTTTATTATATGTATAGATTTGTGAAAATATTTATTTATTTATTTATTTATTTATTATTATTATTATTATTATTATTATTATTATTATTATTATTATTATTATTATTATTATTATTATTATTTTGCTGTTCTGCGTGTGAAACGTCTTACACTGCAAATGTGAAGTAAATGCATAAAATTTTTAAAAAAAATATTATTTAAGAGGTGTTTCAATGTATTGCATGCAGATAAAAGTGGCGTTTGTGCTGATCGTAACTGAACATATTTTTGAATTTGACTGACAAAAATGCATCCAAAGATCTAAAATAAAGAAACTACTGTGACTTCACTTTATTTGTATCCAATAAATTGGTGAAAAAGAAGTGCTTTACAAACCCTCAATTAAATCAACTGATTGTTGAAGGTTTTGTTTTTCGGTTAAAAATGTGTTTTACAAAAATAAACAGTAAAACCAATTAAATCTGTTAACTTAGCGCTCTAAAGTAAGTAGTACTTTGGTTTCTGCAATCATTTAGTTTTTGGGATATCAATTAATTTAAGTTACATTATAATTGTTTTGAATTCCAATGTTTTATCATTTGTCAATAAACCAAAACATTTTTCAGTTTTCTGTTTTTTAGTTATTCATCTAATTTTGTGGTCTAATTCCAAATTCATTTTTTAGAAACCAGAAAAACAAGTACAAAACATTTGTACACAGTACTGAATTTTAAATGCAAATTAGACAAATAAAAGAATTTAATTCATTATTTCAAATGACTGTCCACTTAACTGAATAAATAAAACAAAAAAGTTACTTCACCACCACCTGCTGAGAACGAGGCGTAGAAAATTAGCACACTTATCAGAGTTTGATGATAAAGCAGCGAATGCGTCCAGTAATCACAACACATTAAGAGCTTCTACGACTAACCAGAGTACGTCCTCATGTCTAGCATCATTGCACTGGAATATCTATCGCAATTAATGAACCGTCGACAATGTCTTTCGAAATTACGATCGATTGAAGCAATTAATGCAGCATTATAAGAAGACAGCGAGAAGGCGTTAAGCAAAAGGATCATTCCAAGTCAAATGATTCAGCAAAAACATGATTTGACACTCGAGGTTCTCAGACCTGGATGAAACTTTGTGAGGTTGTTTTATGTGTAAATATAAGAATAAATGGAAATTTTTATCCTAATATATGAATTACTTTTTGAATGGCAACACATCAAAGTTTTCCGTAAAACTTGTCATTTAGCGAAAACGGCAAATCTAGCAACCCTACATACATATACAGTTTCCACTATAAAAGATTTATTTTTCGAGATAGATAGCTGATTATTTTGCATTTTGATCGGTTTTGCATTGTAAAGTCAAATTTATAATTAGGTTTAATATTTAAATACATTAAAATAGCTAAGAAACGTTAAACAGCAAAATTGAGTTCAATTTCGGACATTGACTAGTGCTCAGATGCTAATAGCTCAAGTACTAAATAGCACTTTTAGTCCTCCAAAACTTCTAAAATACAATAAATTCTCAAAAACAAGATTAAAAATGGTACAAAATTATTCAATAAAATTGGTGGGGGTTTTGAGTTTTAATCAAGTTAGTGATAATCAAAATTATACTTTTGAAATGTACAAAAATCAACCCAGGGACTCAACCAACTCTACTACCAACTGTACTAGATCAAAGATCAAAGAATACACTAATAAATAAATTCAGGCTTTCAGTGCTATTAGGACATGTTTCTTTGATAAACTAAATTAAAGAAAAATATTAATACTATACTATATATTTATAAAAATAATAATATTTGAAGAAAACAAATTAAAATTATTATTTTTTTTTTTTTTTTGATAATATTTAGAACGACTGCTGAAGTTGAGAAATCTCAACCTCTAAAATTAAACTGTTTTGTCATTCATCAGATATACTGCAAAATAGCCAGTTTCCAGGGAAAATGGAAGTATTTATTATCTCTTAAAGATGTCAGCTTCATTTTCATCTTCAAAAATTTTAATCATGTTAAATCTTACAATTATTTCACAACGGTTTCTTAGAAGTCCTAGCTACTACCACACAAAATCTGATCGAATGTTACATTTGTTTTAATTTTTGTAATTCCCTTTAATCTCAATTATCTGAAATTCTGTAAATCTCATTTAACCTCGTCGGTATACTTTTTTTTTAATGCTAAACAAGCAATAACAATATAAAATCATAATTATAAGTCAATCGTTCTGCAGGCGCCAAATTATGCGGACAATTATTTCACTTCAATTCATTTTTCAAGCAAGCCCACCAGCAAGTTATTGGAAAACTGAATAGTTCGTAGTATGAAATTGCTACGCATTAAACTCTAAGAAAATCCAAAAGTATATTGTTAGTACTTCAAGTTCAAAGAAAAAAACATGCATTGTACCGTTAATAAAACTGTTAACGATAAAGTGTTCAAAATTTTCTCTTACTAAATTTACTTTGTATTTTCTGACTTGTATTACATTCATTGATTTTTTTTTAATGAATTATATTAATTTAATTGAAAACATCGTGTGTTGAAGTCTATTTGTAAAAGTAGAAATTTTTAGGGCCTGAAATAAAGTTTCTGTGATCTTCTGACAAAACTTTTTAAGTACTCTCTTTTACCCGGAATTTTTTATTTACCGAAGCAAATAAAAAAGATCAACTAAAAATGCCTGTCAGAAGGCCCCTGAAACTTATTTCAAGTCGTAAAAATGTTAATACTTACAAATATGACTTCTGCGTATGGTTTTTTTAATTATATGAAAAAATTTCAATAAATGTCATACAAGTCAGAAAATGCAAAGACAAATCAATAAGACATAATTTAGTAAAATATCTTCATAGTTATACTAACAAAATATAATCCACGATATATATTTCTTTTTCAACTTTAAACCTAAATGAATGAAACAATCATTTATTAAAAGAATTTTATTTTCACCTTCTATCTTCTCTAATTTAGCAATTCGAAAGTTACTCCTTACTGCCAATGTTAACTTTAAAATGGCATTGTATGCTTGGTCAAAAAAAAAAAAAAAATAATAATAAAGTTTTGGTTAACCGACATAGATAAAACAAATTTTCCATAAGAGGATCAAGTGCCTAAAAAAAATAAATAAATAAATAAATAATTTGACAATCGATCGCATTTTGTGCGGTAACCAACGAAAACTTTTGTCCTAGAAGAAAGCAAAGATCAAGCAGACAATAATTTAGATACAACCAATGATATTCCCATCATTTTTTCTGAGGGTATACCTCCAGTAATCAGTTAGGTACAATATATGTATGCGATCATATACAGTGGCTCTCAAAAGTGTTCGTACACTTTGAAATTTTTTAGTAAAACCAAAATAACTCGAAACTGAATTCGAATATGAAGTCCAATATTTTTTCACATGATTCCTATGTCATTCTAAACACAACCCTTGATTTTTTTCAAAATATTGACGGATCTTATTTTTGAAATGGGGCAGAAAACGAAGAGACAGAGAAATAACACTCCACAAAAGTCATCGTACACTCAAATATTTTCGAATAAGTTCACGATTAAAATTATCATATGCCGTTTTATTTATATTTTTGCATTGTGTTGACCCTTATAAGTCATTTGGCTTTAATTTTTTGTTTATTTATTCCTTAGTATTGTGCTTATTACTGTAAAATGGCTGGTATTCGTAAAAAACCGCAAACACCATTCAAAATTTGAATTTTTTTCCCACAGTCGTGGTAAATTGGTTTGAAATGTCTCTAAATTAGTTAATTTATTTCATTCTATTGTAAAGTGCTTGATAAAATGCTTTAAAGAAAGGAATTGCACCGAAAACAAGGTAAGAAAAGGTCAACCGGCAAACCGGCAAAATTGACAAAACGTGATCGGAGATTTCAAGCTAAAAAAATTATGAAAAATACACATTTGAGTGCTGTAAAAGTTTCTGCAGAGTTAAATGAAACATTTTACATTTAATTTTCACCTAAAATTGTTTGTCAAGTTATCTGATTAGCTGAATTACATGGGTCCTCTTAAAGCAGAAATTTTCTTGGTCGTGCGAAAAACAGAAAGTTGACGCTTTTCGTCGCAAAATCAATGATAAATAAGCTAAAAACGTTTTAGAATCACTTCTTACTTACAGATAAAAAATAATTCAACATTTTTGGTTAAATTGTTGTATAACTTTAAGTAGAAGAAAAAAATTAGGAACTTAATCTTAAGAACTTATTTGGATCAGATAATCAGGACGGTGGAGGTGTTCTAGTGTGAGGGTGCATATGAGCATCAGGATTTGGTAGTTAGGAATTTTTTGATTAAATAATGAATCATGTTGTTCCTTTAAATATTTTAAAAACAAATTTTGAACTCTTAGCGAAAAATTTGGTTATTGGAATAGACTTTGTTTTTTATCAAGACAACGATAAGAAGCACACGGTTTTCAACGTTTGCGTCTAGTGCCTCGAAAATTGTCCTAAAGTTTAGAAAATATCACCTCAATCTCCAGATTTTAACTTAATGTAACGTATTTAGAGAGATCTGGAGGCTAGATTACGAAAATAGGGCGTTAAAACGAAAATAGAGCTAGAAACAGTAAGACTCGAAGTGGTGGTTGAACACTTATTCAGAAATTACGCAAAAAAAGAAAGAAAAAGAATGAAATCTATTCCCAGACGTTTAAAAGGTGTTATGAATACTATATGATATTCTACTAATTAATAACTTAATCAAAAGTTAGATTATTCAATAATATATAGAAATTTTATAAAGTGTACGAAGACTATTGTGAGATAAAATTTCCGGCACTTTTTGGTTTTTGATTTTTAAAAAATTAAGTTTTAATATTTTTTAAAAATTTTTCATGTAGTCTTGTTAAAAAATGATCATAGATCTTATAATTAAATACCTATTCCGAAATATTAATTCTACCCAATGGATTGGGGCCTATTTCGTTGAAAATCGTAGGTGTACGAAGAGTTTTGGGAGCCACTGCACATAATATGTCATAATATGAACACTTTTAAAGCTTGAGGGTATACGCTACATGTCTAAAAAAGTTTTGAGGCGATACGGCATATATGGAGTTACATAGCATATACCGTACATACCCTATGGGAGCATATACCCTATGGGAACATCACTGGATACAACTTTAGACTGACCACCTTTCACACAATTGGCAAGCAACCAGTGAAGACAAAAACAGTGAAGAATGAATCCAGTAGAGGGAAAAAAGGTTCTTAGTCCAGAAAATATAATATGGTTCTGAAATTTGTGAGTTAGTTTTATGAAAATAAATTTCTAAAAAGAGCAAAGTAGATGTGAATTGCAAGAACCGTTGTGAAATAATCGAAAGAATTTAATTTATAACTTGATTAAAACTTCTGAAGATGAAGCTGGCGTCCCTAGAAGTTAATAAATGCATCCACTTCCTCTAAAAACTAGCTATTTTCCTGTGTATACAATGAATGATAGAACAGCCCAACCTTAGAAGTTGAGAATTCTCAACTTCAGCTGTCGTTCTAAATATTATCAAAAAAAAAATTAATATTAATTTGTTTTCTTCAAATTGGTTTATCTAACAAACATGCCCTAGTAGTACAGAAAGCCTGAATTAATTTATTAGTGTATCCTTTGATCTAGTCGAAGACACCTTTGGTTGATTTTTGTACATTTCAAAAGTGCAATTTTGATCATCCCTAACTTGATTAAAACTTAAAATTCCACCAATTTTATTGCATAAGTTTACACCATTTTTAATCTAGTTTTGGGGAATATATTGGTTTTTGGAAATTTTGGAGGGCTAAAAATTCTATTTAGCACTTTCTGAGCACAAGTCAATGTCCGAAATTGAACTCAATTTTGCTGTTTAAAGATTTTTTAGCTATTTTGATTTATTTAAACCTTACATCTAGTTTTAAATTTGACTATACAATGCAATACCGATCAAAATGCAAACTAAAAAAAAAAAATCAACTATCTATCTCGAAAATTAAATGTTTTATAGTGAAAACTGTATATGTATGTACGATTGCTGGATTTGTAGTTTTCGCTAAATGAAAAGTTTTAGGGAAAACTATGATGTGCTGCCATTCAAAAAGAAATTGATATATTACGATAAAAATTTCCATTTATATTCTGATATGCACATAAGAGCAACCTCACGAAGTTTCATCAAAATCTGGGAACCTCGGGTTTCCAACCCTGGATGATTTGATAAAATGACCCAAAATCAAGTTACGATTTTATTCTTAAACTAGTGGTAGCCGCACGGCTTTGCCCATGGTAAAAAATCAAAAAATCATTTGTTCGCCAGTATATTTACAAATAACGGATGATAAAGTTCTCGTCAATTTGCTATGCTCATTTGGTTGTTCATGTTATGGTAATTTGCTCGTCCACGTTATGGTAATTTGCTCCTCCGCGTTACGGCAATTTACTCGTCCGTGTTATAATAATTTGCCCAGTAAAATGTTCTTTAAATTGGAATAGAAAAAGAATAAAATCGAATTTTCGAAAAATCGCTTCGAGGTGCACACCCCCTGCTATAAACTAATTCTGTGCCAAATTTCATGAAAATCGGCCGAGCGGTCTAGGTGCTATGCGCGTCACAGAGAGCCAGACATCCAGACAGACAGAGATCCCGATATCAAGACAGAGTGACTTTCAGATTTGTTATTAGTAAAGACTTCAAGCCGAAAAGTAATTGATTTTCCTTTCGATTTTCAAACCAATCATTATGTACCGTTGAAAAGATACCTTTGTGCTTGAAAAGAATAATGAGAAGAAAAAAAAACTTATCTGCAAAAAATTGCTGATTACTGCAGACCCGTGTTTCGGGGTTACAAAGAATCCCTTTTTCGATGCAAAATAAGTTAACTTATTACTTTTTAAGCTGCATGTTTATTTGCCTCTTAGCTTTTGCTTGATGTCTTTTCGTTCACAGCTCACTTATTTTGCATATAAAAAGGGGTTTTTTATTTGTTGCCAAAAAAACAAAATAAATAATAGTAGATTTAAGTTACTTTGTTAAAAAAATCAACAAAGTAACTTTGAGACTGAAAGTGGAATTGGATTATGGGCATGTTAAAACTTCCAAATAATACAGGTTTCAGCTTTTTTTCACTCAAGTCAATTCATCAGCTTAAAAGCGTTTATTAAAGCTTTTTTTCTGCCTTTATCTTAATTTTAAAAAATTTTGAATTTGAGCATGAAACTTGAAATATTTAGAGCAGGTTAACGGTAAATAAAATTGAAACATCTGCATCTGACGATGGGCCCTTCGGGCTCTTTTTATTTAATTGCTTGCAAGTCTCATTCAGAAGATGTTTTCGCAATCCGAATGGGGTCGTTTTCAAAATTTTAAAAGCATTTTTTTCTGAAAGAACATGCTTAAAAACATAGGATCTGACCATTTTTTGATAAATTTGTTTACGTTTAATATTTTTAGAAAATCACTTAAATCAGAGCGCTTTCATTGTTTACGGCTTCTGCCGATGACTTCATAAATGATGAAATGCCATTCAGTGTTGCCATTTGCACACTGCAAAGTATTCAATTCGCATCTTCACTCATGTGTATCGGCAACGATATGGTTAAGAGCATTCACAGAGCGCAATTTTAATTCCTTGCTTGATTATCATAACGTGGAAAGGTAGTAGAAAGATGCGGCGAAGTTCATCATTTGTGACGTCATAAAGACCACGCCTTGTTTGAAAAATCGGACATTTAAAAAAAAATAATCAAAAAATAACTGTTGGGAAAATGAAAGTTTTTCTGGGTTCATGTTATTTTTATTTATTTATTTATTTATTTTTTGCTCATTCTATCCATCTCAATGACTAAAAGTAGTACTTTTGACTGAGGGAAACCACCCCATTGCTGATAGCATCTTAGCACGTTAATAGTGCGATAGCACGTTCTTCTTTGGTTAGTTTTCATAGAGGCATGACAAAACTATAAGGTATGAACCAACCTAAGGTAAGGAGGAAGTCGGGAAGGCATAAACCAACTCCCTATTTTGTATATAAATTCGAATCCATTAATTATAAAAAAAAAAAACTTTCAAACTTTATTAACATCACACATAACGTTGTTACACCTCAAGAAGTCGTCGCTCAATTAAAGTAAAAATCTATCGAACATTATCTCGTGCGCGTTTTACTTTTCAACAATGAGGTGTTGCCACTCGGCAGTTTGTGTAAAATGAAATAAATAAATATAGTTAACAATTGAAATGCATTACAAATATGGATAAGGTGTTACCTTATATATTACTAGAGATGATCATTACGTGGGAACATTGAAAAAGGAACCGGAATGTCGATAGCGGTCAAGTGAGGATAATAAGCAATTCAGATCGCTCAATAACCTATTACCTCTCTTTTTTTAAATTTCAACAAAAAGGATAGGAAGCAAATAAATATGTTTTCAATTTTAAAAAGTTTCGCATTAAATAAATCAAAATACCAAAACCTGTAGTATGTTTTCACAGTAAAAATTACAAGGTATTACAATTCTATAATTTTCTCACAAAAACGGAATTCATTCCGCAATTACAATTTGAAAAAATAATATGAATAATTTAAAAAATAAATAAATAAAACAACAAGGTAATATGATAAAGGCATACGTGAATAATTTGTTTTAGTGAATTTGATGAAATGATTTTAAGATAACATGATTTGTTCAGTTCGGAAATAGTTAAAGTCAAGCGTTGTATTACAACCCACGTCACATGTCAGTAAAATAATACTAGTGATTTATGTGAAAACAAGATAACGACAAGTAATACTTTTATCTTTTTCCATCATCTATCATTTCTTTGATGTCATATGGCATTTTGCGATCATATCTATTGTGTATTAAACTATTTCTCAAAGGATATAAAGAAGATTTTTTGAAAGAATTGATTGATAAAAAGGGGCATTTTTGGCTTACTAGTAATGCTATGAGGAAATTGATAAGGCTAATTTGAACGAGTCAAATTACATAGGTATACAGAGCCGGATTTAAGCTTAAGGGGGTCATAAGCTATTCCAGGTGCGGGGCCCTCATTTGTTAGTCCGGGCAACTTTGTTAGACACAAAACAGGCCATTTTTTCACTATGTTTGTGTTTTTCGCTGATACAGAAGTCATAGCTGCCAATATATGAAAATTCGGGTGTCTTTTGCGCAAATTAGGAAGATTTTACATGAATTAATTTAGGGCAAATGCTTCAATGCAAAAGGGATTTTTAATACGCAAGTCAGAACTTCTTAAATTTTGTCTACATGCAAACCGAAATTCGGGAGTTCAAGTTACTATTTTGAGCATAACTTGAAGCAGGTAAAAGTTAAGGAAGTTTATGACCCTTTTACCCAATATTATTAGAAAATAAGACTTATTAAACGAACGAATATAGAATAAACATGTTTCAAAAATGATCGGACATATTCAATTTTTATCTACGTGTATGAAAAAATTTAGTTTTTGCGATCGCGATCGTTTTATCATGATCGATTTTTTTCCGGTTTTTTAATCACTGAAAAATCCCTTTTTGCAGAAATTTTGTTGTTTACACGAGATATATAATATATAAATTAAGAAGTATAGGAGAAGGCATCAAAATTTAGGATTTTCTCGAACGAATTGGGAGAGTTTAGCAGCTACTTACGGAAGCGATGTATTTTCTCGTTTTGACATGCTCCCCGCTGTCTTTATCTTTCTTCTTCGTATTGACCTTAGAGGCGGCTGGCTAAATCATAAGTGTGATGCAGTGACTCCCTTTAAGAGGGTTTTAGAATATCTCTTATCTCAGGGTTTTTGTGGTTTATCCCCCGAGAACATTTTGAAAAATCGGAAGAGAATTCTTAATTTCGTGACATATTAGAGTTAATTATAACTACAAAAATATCAACAAAAAAAAAAGAGAAATTGGCAAGCCTTTTAAAAGTTATAATTCTCTTACTGATTAAGATCAATCAAAATTAAAATTGCTTGTGGTTCGAGAAATTCTTCACATGAATCGACACAGAAGATAAGCAAGGATGAAGAAAAGCAAACGCATCATCACTTGCTCACAACAGCTTTCGGAAAGAAAATATAAGTTTTTTGACTACAATGAGCAGATTTGTCATTTTACTGTTGTAATTTACCATAAACACAATGAATTTAAAGAAAAACTGATTTTATGAGGTCAACAGAATAAAAAAAAAATGTTTTTGTTCTGCCGTTCATCTGGATGTACTCGATTGCTAACAGAAATGTGTAACCATTGCACCATAATACCCTGCTCGTGACAGTTACTTGGGACAGACAATGATACACTTTTTGTGTTGTTGTACTATTAGAAAAAAATAAATTTGAAATATATATTTTAGAAGTAACTAGCAAGGTATAAATCGATGCTTCTATGATAAAAAACTAAAGGAAGGTTGCAAAGGTTTGCAAAAAAAAAAAAAAAGAAAATACAGAATGAAAGAAAAATGAGGAAACATGCTTTGTAGCCACAAGGAACCCCCTTTGAATGCAAATAGATGTGATTTTAGAGCCATATTGTATTTACAATTGTTCAATTAAATCACACATTTGTCGATTTTCGATTAATCACAAAAAATGAGATGGGTTCGAAGATGCCTAAGGGCTTTACCAATTTTTTGAGCGATTAGTTAAAAACTCTTACAGAAATACAATATTTGTAAGGTACTTTAATTCACCTTACATGCCATTTTCTTTACTTTTAGCCTAAACTGGGCTAAAAGCACTGCATGTCAAAAACATAAATGACATCTGCATATAAGCAGTTTCAGGTATAGTTTCATACTATAATAAAATCCTGCTTCATTCCTGCATTTGCAATTATTGTATTCATTTCCTGTTTCGTTCCTGAATTTATGTATTCATTAAAATAAATCAGGGATTTCAAAGGAACTTAAAGTCATGCATAACTATATTGTCTGTCAAATGGAAAATTCACCACTTTCTATGCATATATTTGCATATCCATATCTTCACCTCAGAGCAACAGTACGATATCTTATCCCTGAAATAACACTAAGATTTCCACTGTTACTTTGAGTCGTATTATGCATACAATTTGCTACATAACTTAACCAGAATTCTTGCAAAGAATACTTAGAAATAAATGTAAAGATTGAAAATGTTGTGCAACTATTCAATGTCCAAAATTGAAAGTAATTTAAATCAAGGTATCAGCATTAAACTAAGCGTTACAAGTTGGTATTCATCGTTTAAAATTTAAATAATAAAAAGTAACGTGTAACATCAGAAAATAAAAGCTGTTGTACTATTCAGAAAATAAAATTTTTATGAATGAACTTAATTACGAAAATATCTGAGAAAACACGTTGAGTAAAATGATTAAAAGAAAGAAAATAAAACTTACAAAATTTAACGAATTCAAAACTTTTTAAAGCAAAAAGTATGAAGGTTCTTAGACATTAAATGCTAATTTTAAGCAATCTTTTGAATTATTGTATTTACTATTTGTACCGTTCAAATTTATTTAGGCAGGATAAACAATCAATTCTGAGAAGAAATTCGTCGCACTTAGTTTACATTATTCAAGAAAACACGTACCAAATGCAAATAAAATGCCTGTAAAGCTGTATTAGAAAGAATATTTAAAGATAGGGATCGTCGTAAAATTTCTTATTTCGCATTATTTGTTTACTACTAGAACACAGAAGCGGAACTATCAAACTCATTCAGTATAAAACAAAGTTCTGACAAATTAGAGTTTATGAGTCAGTGCTCAAACTATATCTTATGGGAAATTATGGGATATGCATTTCTTCTAAGCAGTTCTTTTCTTGTAGTTATTGCGACATACTTTCTTACAAAACAATACAGCATTTTCCTTCAATATTTAGTATCTGAGGATAGAAAAACATTAAAACTCTTTAAATTTGAAAGTGTATAAAACTATTTTAACATATAACTGTCAAAAAATATGAACTTAAGTATAACTTAGAATGCACGTAAATGAGGACACGCTCCTATTCTTCTGGGTTGCAAAAAAATTGATATTTAACATAGGGAAAATTATGTACAGTGGACGCCGGTTAATTGAACCAGTGGTCAATTGAGTCATCCGCTGTAATGAATGAAATTGCCAAAAAAACGGAACAAAATTCAGCTTTATTGAATTTGTGCTATATTAAAGCAACTGCTTTATCGTAAGTAAAAAGTATGAAGGTTCTTAAACATTAAATGCTAATTTTAAGCAATCTTTTGAATTATTGTATTTACTATTTGTACCGTTCAAATTTATTTAGGCAGGATAAATAATCAATTCTGAGAAGAAATTCGTCGCACTTAGTTTACATTATTCAAGAAAACACGTACCAAATGCAAATAAAATGCCTGTAAAGCTGTATTAGAAAGAATATTTAAAGATAGGGATCGTCGTAAATCTTCTTATTTCGCATTATTTGTTTACTACTAGAACACAGAAGCGGAACTATCAAACTCATTCAGTATAAAACAAAGTTCTGACAAATTAGAGTTTATGAGTCAGTGCTCAAACTATATCTTATGGGAAATTATGGGACATGCATTTCTTCTAAGGGCAGTTTTTTAACTAGAACGAAACTATTGGAGTAAAACAAAACATTTTCATATTTGCAATTAAACTAGATGCTCGTGTTTCTATCCTATCATGTTTTCCAAAATACTTTATTAAAAGCATGCATAATGTGCTGTTGTTTCAACTTAGTAATAAAACATTGGGTTATTTGTTCTTTTAAAACTTGAGAACAACTTTCATCATTTTTCAGAATTAGCTTAAAATTTATTTTTATGACTACCTTTTTTTTGAGTCGCTTATATGTCATTCTTAAACTACTGAGCTGAAGACATGGGAACATGATAACCAAGTCCACTTATACTTTCTTAGAATGTCTCATATCAAGTTACTGTTAAGTGTTTACTTAAACTTGTAGCTTTGACAAATGTAAGATTTATATATTTATTTACTTTTTGTTTTAAGTCTTGGTTACTTGCTGAGCATGGATAAAGTTCTTTTCGACAGATATTTTCAATTTTACACGCTGAAGAAATTCACAATTTCTAACCATGCGTTCACAAAGATTTTGTTTTTCTTCAGAACATTTTATCTTTTTGAGCAACTATTAAATTTGACATTAAATCATTTAAGATCAGTAGCAAACAATCATTTTGATATTTTCCTGAACTTTAGTTATTTTTTCTCCCGCAACAATACATTATCTTGTTGTTCCTAAAAAGGTTTTGTGTGTCCTCACTTAATGCATATTACAACGCATAGAGTTCAGTCATAACGCAACAGCGTTCCTGAACAGTTTTGGAAAATATGGCAGTAGTGGAAATCTTTGAATAGCATCGATTATTCTATTTCATTAAATTCTTTTTCAATTAATAATGTACAGCGGAATCCAAAAGTCGTGCAAATAGATTAACCACGTTGCGTTTTTGCGTCATGTGATATTTCGTCATTTTTTTTCTTACTTTAAAATTAATAAAGAGAAAGCTTTTTTTTACACCTAAAACCACATTTTCACAAACAGTGAAACACATTTTATCAAAATTACATTTAATGTGGCCTTTTTTCTTATACGCAGAAATACCTCATTGAATGAGTTAAAAATTATTCATCAATAATGATTTTTTTTTTTCGAACCGTCTTCTCCACACTACAAACTGAAAGCTGATGAAAGATGGAAAACGGAAATGAGAATTGCGTGTCGTTAAGAAACAATATAGTGTTGCCAACTAGCTAAATAATTTTAATTTAAAAGTAATAGCTATAGTACAAATAAAACATTTCATTACGTGTTGTGTGATTTTTGGGTCACTTGTAGTACTTAACAAGTTTATTGCTAACTTTTAATCAAAACAGTAGCAACAAGAGTAAGTTTATAAGTTCAACAATTATAACATTTTGGAGCCTGGCAGTTATTTCGGATAGCGTTTCCCTAATCCTTTTTAGCATCCACACTAAGCAGCGAAAAAAGATTTGTTGTACTTTGAACCTAAGTCCACTTACAACTACAGCAGTAAAATTACTTCATTTTTGCAATTGTTGCCACAATCTAATGTTCTGCTACGCTCCATCTTCTTTAAATTTAAACCGATTCTATCACTTTGTTCTTTGAAGATACAAAATGCCATATGCATGTACATTAATGGAAAAGATTCATATAAAAAAACTGACGTGGTACATTTTTTATGTAAATTATACGATATAATAAACTGGGTTTTTTTTTTCTCAGTATCAATAGCTTTCTATTTCTTTTTATTAAACACCATTAAATTAAATGAGTCATTAGCCATCCGACAAATTCTAAAAGCACAGCCAAAAATCACGAAGTATAAAAGTCACTGAAGCAAATCTACGTCTAATTTGTCAACTTTTAATGACACCTGACAATAAAATATGAGGCAGATAAGCCGATAAGTAAATAATGGATATGCTACATTATGCTAAATTAACTAATTAGTTAAGGTAATTTTTGAAGATGGCAATTGACTGTACAAAATGTATTATACCTATTGTATAAATAATCAATTTCCTCGCACAAACTTATTGAGAAACTGCTTTCACGTGGCCAATCCTTGATCAATATATTTTTTATATTGACTAAAGTATTTGTATAAATATCTATAAAATTTGTAAATGACTTTTAAAAAAGGATGCGCATAGCAAGGATATTAAACTGTACTTCTGTTTTGTTTGATAAAATTTTTTATAACTCATTAAAAATGCAATTAGGTACGAAAAAAAAGAAGTTATGAAGGATTTTTTTATTTCCAAAACTTCTGTAACAAATTTATTGAGTGTTTTTTTCCCTCCAACCTTTTGAATATTTCAATTTTTTCTTTCTGCTTCGAAAATTTAAAAAAAAAAAAAAAGTTGCTCTAAAAAAAAAAACATCAATATTACGCAGATAGACAGATTATTAACATGTCTAGTTATAAAATATTTTGATTTACATTCGTATACGAAACCGTCCAAAAGTATTTTAAATAGAATGAGTAAATTATCTTAATATTTACAGTAACAATTGAAGCTTTACTTAGTAAGAACGATGAGAAATTAACACATTTTTTCTCAAGAAATCATCAAACGTTTTTTCAGTACAAAACTGTTTGTTTACTGAACCTTGCTTACTAAATTTCTGAACTATTCCTCATCTGTAGATTCTTAAATAAACTTAGCAAAGAACCGTAAAAAATTGCACAAATTGTGTAAAGCAATTGAAATGTTTTTAAAGTGGTCAAATAATGCATTTTTTGAATGTAAAATTGCATGTTAGTGATTATTTACTGGTTAGTCTATCCTATTAGGTGTTTGTATTCTCACAGCCAAAAGTTTAAAACAAGGAAAGAAAAATGTTTATTTCCTGAAGACGGCCTGAATGAGCAGCATAGGGACTCAGAAAGGATCTGTTTCTCAAACTTTATGTCCTATTGTCAATGTCTTATCTGAAGATTGATAGATAAAGCCCCCGCCCCCCCCCCCCTCAAGTCCACACTTTTGATGAATCTTGCTACGAACACCCTTAAAATTTTGTGAATTTTACACATATAAATATGTTTTATCTTACTTTTCTCATGCCGCGCCCATCTTTCTTCTAGCACCTACTGCTGCATACAGCAATTTAGTTTCTGCTTAGATATTTTTGGCTGGCAAAACGTTTTTAAAGTCAAGTTGACATACTGTGAACGGTATTAAAGAAAATAGGTTACTTTCAAATATCATGTGAGAAAAATAACTATATCATCATAGTTTGACACCATTAAACTAAAATATTTGAATTGATTTTTGCATTGTTTCTAAACTGTTTGGAACATTTTACAAACCCTGGTATCTTGCAATGGCTAATTTTTAACGGTAATTTTAGCAAAAGAATGATACTTTTCTTCCTTTTATTTTTTTCTTTAAATGGCACCAACTGAGTTTACATATTGCAATGTGGGAACATTGAAACAGGAATAGTGAGACATCATTAACTCATATCTCAATGTTCCTATCGTTCTTTTAAATTGAACGTTGAGGCATTGTACATTGAATTAATTTCCGCTACAACTAGCTTGTTGATGCATACAATAATAAAATAAGTGTATGAAAGCCCTTCATCAATAAACTAAGGATTCTTGAATGGAATTACGGCGTATCATGGTTCAATAATATCTTTTTTCTTTTATTTCCTACGTATTCTACTTAAATTCCTTTTTTGTTTACCGTTTCATTTCAGTATGCTAAAAGAAATAATATTTATCTACATTCAAAAATTTTAACATGTCTAGAAAAAAGGAAGTCAGATATGCTTATTTGGATATATTCTGAAACAGACAGGAAAGAGGCTGTTGTAATAGTGATGGACAAAGTCTAAAGTGAAATCATTCCGTCCTCATTTAATACTACACCACAAGATGACACTTTAAATCAATTTACTAATTCAGGATATTCTAAATCATTCGATCCCACTACCGAATAGATACGTGGAAGATGTCACTACTGTGTGTCAAGACGATATTAAATTTATTTTGCCAAAGTCAATCACTCATATCGAGACCAAACAGGAACAATCATTCATATTTTTCCAGGTAAAATTTGATTGTATCAAAGCTCCATAATTCAAAAAATATGTGTCTTACTGTTCAAACTTACTAATGGTACAGTGAGACAAAAGTGCATTTCGCTTTTGTTTATTTTTTTTTTTTTTCGTTTGCATGAATTCCTAGTTTTTTCTAGACCTGCTTAGCTAGAAAATCGCCCTTCAAGGTATGACGGGCGAACATTGCTTCTACATTTAAATGAAGCAATTGCCTGTTTGATGATATTTTGATAAATTTTAACCCTAACTTCAGTGGATTAACCCCAAATTCCAGTAGACAGCGATCATTGTTGACCACTTTTTCGTTTCGTCATTGACCTAAAATGAGTTTTACCAGTAGAACAGTTGGGTTTCCGGATCCAGTTCGCTTAGTCAAAATAAAACCTTTCCCTTCATGTCAAATATTACCAAAAAATATCATCAAATTATCATGATATGCCACAAGTTTTATTGTTGGTGACGTCAGGACCGATGCCCGATCAGTGAATTCGCAATTATAAACTAATGATTACCATGACAAATATTGTACAATTTAATTGAAGTTGATTTTGTATTTTTCAATTATAAATACTGTAACTGACTTTTCCTGTCTTACTGTTCACCTAAACACTTTCTTTAAAATAATGTCTTCTTCTTCTTCAAAAAAAAATCTGAAACCTTACCAGAAGAGAGCATAGTTGATTTTGTTCCAAGCTAGGGATATCTTTTAAAGAACTGTAACATTAAAGTGTGTCAACGTTAGATTATAACACCTTCAAGACCTTAGAAATGCTAAGGAAATTAAACGGTCGTTTCCCGATGGCAAGATATTGTGATTTTGGTTTGGTCAAAGAATTTCACTTGTATAAGTTAAAATTTTTTCAACCTAAATTACGCTCGAGAGAATTATCAAAAAATAGTCCAAAAATGATGGAAATTGATTTTTAATTAAACTTTGTTTGTTTATAGGATTTTAATAAAGCTTTATTATTAGTATTATTATTTAAAACAAGAATCAATTAGCTTATCGAACCACTGCTGATTTATAGAGGAAAAAAAAAATTTTACAAATAACAGAAAAAATCTTAAGAGAAACATAATCTATATACAGTGGCTCCCAAAAGTGTTCGTACAGCTTGAAATTTTGTAGTAAAACCAAAAAAAACGCAAAACTGAATTCGAATATGAAGTCCAATTTTTTTTCACACCATTCTTATACCATTGTGAATAAAACCCAGTAATTTTTTTCAAAATATTGCCACATTTTATTTTTAAAATTTGTCAAAAAGCGAAGAGACAGAGAAAAGATACGCCACAAAAGTCATCGTACACTGAAATAGTTTCGAATAAATTCATAATTAACATTATCATATGTGGTTTTTTTATTATTTTTGCATTGTGTTGACCCTTAAAAGTCATTTGGCTTTAATATTTTGTTTATTTATTCTTTGATAGTGTGCTTATTACTTCAAAAGGGTTCGTATTCGTAAAAAATCACAAACACCATTCGAAATTTGATTTTTTTTGCCCTCAAAGTAGCCGTAAATTGGTTCGAAATGTCTCTAAATTGGTTAATTTATACCATTCTATAGTGAAGTGCTTGATAAAATGTTTTAAAGACAAGAATCGGATCGAAAACAAGGTAAGAAAAGGGCAACTGGCAAAGTTAACAAAGCGTGATCGGAGGTTTACAGTTAAAAAAAACATGAAAAATACACGTTTCAGAACTGAAAAAGTTTCTGCAGAATTGAATGAAACATTTTACGTTTAATTTTTACCTAAAATTTTTCGCCAAGGTTTCTGATTAGCTGAATTAAATGGGACCTCTTCCCGCAGAAATTTTCTTGTTCGTGCGAAAAACAGTAAGCTTACGCTTTCCGTCGTAAAATCAATGATAAATAAGCTCAAAACGTTTTGGAACAACGTCTTACTTATAGATGAAAATAAATTCAACATTTTGGGTTAAATTGTTGTATAATTGTAAATGGAAGAAAAAAAGTGAGGAATTTAATCTTAAGAACTTAGTTGGATCAGTTAATCAAGACGGTGAAAGTGTTCTTGTGTGAGGGTGCATCTCAGCATCAGGACTTGGAAATTTGGAAATTTTTGGTGAAATAATAAATTATACTGTTCATTTAAATATTTTAAAAAACAATTTTAAACTATTAGCCCAATATTTGATAATCGGAAACAACTTTGTTTTTTTATCAAGATTACGATAAGAAGCACACGTTCGCGTTTGGTGCCTCAAAATTTGTCCTTAAGCTTAGAAATATCTCCTCAAACGCCAGATTTAAACTTAATGGAACATATTTGGAGATATCTGGTGGCTAGATTACGAAAATACACCATTGAAACGAAAAGCGAACTAGAAACAGTAAAACTCGTAGTGCTGCTGAACACTTACTCAGAAATTGCACAAAAAAAGAAAGAAAAAACAATGAAATCTATTCCCAGACGTTTAAAAGCTGTTGTTGTTACTGCATGATATTCTACTAAATAATAACTTAGTAAAAAGTTAAATTATTTACTAATTTTTTGACAGTTTTTCAAAGTGTACGAAGACTTTTGTGAGATACAATTTACGGTACTTTTTGGTTTTTGATTTTTAAAAAATAAGTTTTAATGTTTATTAAAAATGTTCGCGTAGTTTTGTTAAAAATAGATCATAGATCTTATAATAAAATACCTATTCCGAAATATTAATTCTAACCAATGGATAAGGGACTATTTCATTGAAAGTCGTAGGTGTACGAACACTTTTGGGAGCCACTGTATATAAAAATGAATGTTTGTCTGTATGTCATCCATGAACTCAAAAACTACCCGGCAGATTTGGCTGAAACTTTCGCAGTTTGTTATTTTTGGTACTGGGAATGTTTATAGACCAGTTCGAAAAAAATCCAATGAATAGTTCCTTTTTTATTCCAATTTAAGTCACAATCCATTGGATAAATACGAATAAAATAATCGGCTGCAGAAAATAATTCGCGTGAAAGATCTCATTGATAAGAAGTTAGCTGTTGCCATTTTTCTTGAGTTTGAACAAATAAATTCTTTCTTTATTGTTTTATGGCTTTTCATGCAACGGGGGGATTTAAAACTTTTTCTATTTGATATTTTTAGCGATTGATTGATCTTTCAAACTGCGTGAGTACAAAATTTGAGTGCAGTCACGGCTTCACTTGATACCTGGACCGATTATTATGAAAATTGCTATATATATGTATTTTTCCACGGAGAAGGTGCATAACATGCTCATTGAAGCCACTCGCCACCAGGTGGCACTGCAGAGTAGCAACTTCTGCCCCGTTCAACCGATTGTCATGAAAATCAGTATAATGATGTATTTTTTTGTTGGCGTAGCAACGCGCGTCGGGTAAAGCTAGTTTAAAATAAATATTTATCAAAACCGATATTTTTTCACTACGAAAAAAGTTTGGTTCTTTGATGCAATATTTTTTATATTTTCTAAATTCTATTGCGAGCTCTGCACAGAAGTAGGGCGGTATAAAGCCTCCGAAACCAACGTCAATTTAAATAAGCTAAAACTATTTTAAATAAATTTCATATCAATTACAATTTACATCCCGAAGCAAAAATTGTTTCATGCAGAAAAAAATTACAAATTATACATAACAATTATAGCAATAACAATAATTTCTCTTAAAGTATTGGTTTTGTTAAAGTAATTGCATCAGAACAAATTATTTTCTAACTATACAAATTATTTTTTTTGAATAAAATGATCTGAATTCTTACGCAACTTCCTAGAATATATAATTACGTAAATTTACAGTATAATTCTATAACTGAAAAAATTTTCCTTTAGAGAAACATTTAACATAAGGGTTTAATACAAAGTTCTTTTATTATAGTTCAATAATGAATGTTTCAGAAGTTAAGAGAGTTTTTACGAAAATGTGTTAGACAATGTAGCGCAGGATAACGGATCACTAAGTCAGGACAATTAATTTCTTTTGAGGGTGAAAAATATAATGGAATAAGTTTTAAAGAGAAAATGAGGTAAAATTGCTAAAAGTAAGAAGATTATTGTAATTTTTTCGGTTTCGTGATGAATGAGATTTTGCTCCTAGCTCGTACTTTATACTTAAGCTAATTTTTCATTTTTTTTTATTTGTTTTCAATGACTAAGTAATCGTTACAAAGAAAAGATAGCATTTAAAAAATGCAATTTTTCATTTTATTTCTTAACCCCTTCCCCACACCCCAGTCCCCCTATTCGCATTCTTTCCTCTAAAAGTTACTAATAGACATTGATTATTTAGTCGACGTACAAGGAATAGTGTGGCGTATACAAATCTTGTTTCAACCCTCCAGCGAGAGCGGCCTCTCTACTAAAATGAAAGCTCGAGCTAAGATATGCTATTCCATATTTTCAGTAAGTTACCGCCCTATGGCCAGGTCCTTTTTTTTTTTTTTTTTTTTTTGCATATTTCGCAACTGAACCTTATGATTGTAGTTAATTTTCATTTTGGGTTACTATTTAAGATACTTTTCATGTTTATTTAAGTATAGTGTTACAATAGAAGCAGAGTATCTGAGAGGTACGCGCAAGTGTTTAAGTAACTTTTTGTTCCATTCGAATTCCTTAATTTTAACCAGAATTTTTTGACAGCAGAGCGCCGGTTAAACGTATTCCTAGGGGTCATCCTTAAAAAAAACGCATAATATTCAATCCTAGTATAAAACAGAAATAGAAAATGTAGTGTAACAAAAACCTTCGTAAACACACTAGCGTATCTCTCAGATACAAACAACAGATTTACAGATTGTTCCTGATGTCGGGAATAATTAAATGGTGCACAATTAGGTGCACAAGGAATAATGTGGAGTCCCCACAGAATTTTTTAGCCTTCCAGCTGGAGTGGTCTCTATACTAACATAAAAGGTCACCCGTATCTTTCAGATATATTATTCCATACATATAAATTTTTGCATGTCTCGCCGCTAAACCTCGTGATACTTGTGAGCTTGTCCTTTTGGATTATTATTTAATTTATTTTTAATGTTTATTTGAGTTTAGTGTTAGAATAGATGTAGTGTAATTCTAAGGTACGTGCGACAGCGATCCTTTAAGTAAGTTTTTGTTACATTCAATTTCTTACGTTTTTACAAAAAATGTTTTTATTAGAGCCCCAGTTAAACGTTGTCCTAAGAGCCATCTATCCGTAAGAAAAAAAATGCAAAAGATTTAAGCCAATTCAAAGTATGTTTCAAAATGCTGCAACAGAATTTTAAAGCGAGCGTAAATTGCAGTTTTCCACCAGTTAGAAACTTGGAACTTCCAGTTTCATTTAATTAAAGAAAAGTTACGCCAAACGATCATATAAATCCAACATCTTTTATAAGTCTTTTATTTAATAACTGCTAACATAATGAATTTGTATCAGTTTCCATTACTAAAATAAATAGCTTTCCAAGCCCCTGAATACGAACACAAACCTATTGCAACACATTTCTCACATTGTTATATTCATTGATATATGGAGCGTTATATTCACTTTGTACCTGACAATAAGCATAATGCATGAAACAGATTCATTGCACTAAATTATGCAGGGAAGCATTTGTACCAATTGGGGAAATAATTCTGTAAACATCATGATAGCTTATTGATTAAATTAGTAATTTCAGAACTACGTTGTGGCTCTCCGAGGAGCCGGGAAGTCTTAACAGAGATGCCACGTAATTTTACAACAGCGTAATCAATAACTCTGTACCTTAGAGCCAGATAGACGTTAGTCTTATTATAGTAATTTTACAGGAAAGAGAAAAAAAATTATGGCAAATGGAAGGATGGAACGCTCGCTCTTTTAACCCTGGTAAACTAATTGAATAGTTTTTTTTTTCTTAAGAATTATGTTCACATGGCTCGATGCAGAATAGGTTTCTACTGACAATGCACTAATAAATGGAAAATCTCGATTTTTGGACTCACGTCAGTCTGACTCTGAGGTACAGAATTAAAGATTTATTAATTATTAAATGCAGTATTTCGTAGCTCGTTTCAAATTTAATGCTGTAGAAAAAGTGCATTGACTTTTGACGATTTGGTTTTTTCCCTACTTTGGTAAAAACTAAGGTCCCTATATATACGAGCAGACGCATCAGCTTAAGATTAGCCATTTTGGATCGGAGCGCGTGTTTGAGTGGTTGTCTTTTCTGGCGAGTTATCGCGTTTGATGACTGTTCACTGTGAGCAATTATTAGCAGCACACGTGAATTATTTATTAAATAAAATATTATTTTCGCAAATTTGGCGAAATCCGAAACATTGCTGTGGTAACCTTAGCAGCACAACAATGAAAAATCCGATTCAAAATGGCTAAACTTAAACTGATGCGTCGGCTCTCAGAAAACTGTCGTTTACGTCACTGTCATGTTTTCTCTTCATTTTGCACTTGGTGTATGTTTTTTTTATTTTTCACTAGCCGCCTTCGGCGACCAGCTGGTCCGCCTTTTTACGACATTCGCCATTTTGCACCAGGGTTGCCGCCTTCGGCGGCTGCTTAGACATTTTAGCGACGGTATTAATGTTTTTCTTTATGTATCGATATTATCATTCGCCTTTTTACCCCAATATTGCCGCCTTCGGCGGCTGCTTAGATAAATTTCGTGGCGCTATCAATCAATCTATATCTGTCTATATCATTGGTAGTTTGAATAAAATATTTTCTAGACCTATCTCCAGTTCCGTCGTTTGGAATACTTTTAAAGGAGGGGAGGGGAGACACAAACGGCGTACTCTTCATGCAATTTTGTCGAAAAATAACAAAAAGCACTCCCACTTTTATGTGAAAGCATTGTTTTTTCGAAGTCATGGTGTGTGGGCGAGGGGCATTGACACCCCGTTGAAGTTTTTTAAATGACGGGCATGTCTCTTTCTTGCTGTCCATCTCTATATCGACCTCTATATTTGTCTATCTAGCTATCTATACGATTTATGCATATCTACCTCTGACAGTAATTAACTATCTTTTTTTATTTATATAAGTATTAGTTCGAAAAAAAAGCATTTTTTGTCCACTCAATCTCTATCTCTGTATCTACCTAACATAACCGTCAATCCGTAACAAAAACACAGATCATGTAAAAAATCGCGGACTTTATTTATTTAATCAAAATAGCCCGCAAAAAAAAAAAAAAAAAAAAAAGGCTCTATGTTTCCCGTAGTGTGGCAAAAAGTAACGCTTGCAAAAAAAATTTTTAAAAAAAGGTGAAGAAAAGGCAAACTATTTCAGTTGGATCACCTGATGAGGTAAATTCGGAACTCAGCCGGCAAGCGAACAGCTCGCGTTGCGTTCTGCATTAAAAAAATTGTAAAAAAAGACTATTGCGTATTTTTAAAAACTTTTTTCTTCTGAAGGGGGCAGAGTGTTTTTATTATTACCAAATAAAATTTTAGAATTGAGGGTTCAATACTATTCGCAGGATGGGTTTCGAAAAAAACTAAACCCAGAAAAAAATGCAAATTAAAGGTTTTTTCAAAAATCTATAAAAAATACAAAACTTGCTCTGCCTTCAAAATTTTTTCATTTATCATATTTAAAATTAAATTTCCTACACTATAGTACAAAAAATATTCGTCTGGCGTGGTTTTTTCGGGGTCTGTGAGGTTAAAAGTGCTAAAAAGTGCTAAAAATCACATAAAACATGAAATAACTTTTTTTCTAATTAAAATATCAAAAATCGAAGCCCGAGGTGCACATCTTCAGCAAAAACTGCACCTGTATACCAAATTTCATCTTTCTAGGCCTTACCGTTTTCCCAAGATGCGCGCCACACACACACACACAAACATCTTATTTTATTATATGTATAGATTGCATGACATACCTATTGCGCGTTGACTTTATTTATTTATTATTTTTTTAATTTCAATACATACTGCGTTAACTCCTTTACCCCAAAAAAACCTCTTCGACTCCGAAACCGTTATTTTTGCTGTGAAATAATTTAGTTTCGGGACAATATGTTTTTATTTTCATTTTAAAATGTTTAATTTATGTTTTTTGTTTCTATCATTGAGAAATAAAAGGAAGTTCGGAGTTTTTTATTTTGTCACTGAGAGATAAAATTGTGCAAACGATTTTTTTTCTGATGAAAACTATTTATTTAGTAGCACCTTTTATTATTCCTTTTTTAAAAAAATAATTTATTTTTTATTTATTTATTTTTATTTTCATTTATTTATTTATTTATTTTATTTATTTATTTAGTTATGCATTTATTTATTTTTGCAAAGGAGAAAAAACATTCTGATGCTCTTTATTTTTGACAAGAACAACAACGAACGATTTTTTTTTTTTTAATGAACAGTTTTTTTTTTTTTTTTTTTTTGAAATGAATTAAAGATTTTTTTATGAAAAAAATATTTGCTGCATTGTTTTCAAGGTGTAACTACATTTTTGTACTTTAATAAGTTTACTTATTTCTTGCGTTTCTTTTTTATCAGATTAGAAAGGCATATTTTGTTTTTTAGATGTATGATTGGCATAATAGTGAGTTTTAGCTTTACTGGAGAATATTGATCAGATGCTAGAAAAACATTGTTGGTATACGGGAAAGTAGGCTTTTCTAGTTTTGGATGAAACCTATTGCTATTAATTAAATCTCTCCTACTGTTTAATCAACAAATAATGACTTCTAGAAAAAAAATTTCGAAATTATTACACGAAGCAGAAACCCAAGGCAATGGGGTCGGTCGTTTCCAAAATTTTAAAAATATTTTTTTTCTGAAAGAGTATGCTCAAAAACATAGGATCTGACCATTTTTTAAATAATTTGTTTAAATTTAATATTTTTTAAAAAATACTTAAATCGGCGAGCTTTCATTGTTTACCGCTTCTGCCGATGACATCACAAAAGATGAAATGCCATTCAGTGTTGCCATTCACGGTCCAAAATATTTTTAATTCGCATCTTTACTCACGTGTACTGGCAACGATATGGCTGATTGCAAGCGTAGAGCGCAATTTTAATTCGCTCCTTGATTATCATAACGTGGAAACGCGGAAGAAAGATGCGCCAAAATGCATCATTTGTGACGTCATTAAGATCACGCCTTGCTTGAAAAATCGGACATTTAAAAAAATTAATTAAAAAATAACTGTTTGGAAAATAAAAGTATTTTCTGGGTCCATGTTGTTATTTTTTTTTTTTTTTTTTTTTGCTTATTCTATCAATTTAAGTGATAAAAAGTACTACTTTTGACTGAAGGATACAACCCCATTGTATCTGGAGTAAATAGAATTACACGCAACTATAAACCATGCATTAAGGAAGTGTAGTTTGCAGAAGATGATGAAACAAGCCAACTGAATGCTGCGCATGCTGTAACGTTGCTAATTACGAGCATTATTGATATTGATAAGCAGGCAGGAATGCTCTAATTCTATCAGCTTCATGGTAATCACGAGACAATAAATCAAATATTGCATTGGATCTGATTATTCAACAGCATTATGTACAACACGGTGTTCTTGCTAAACAATGTGCAAGAGGGAAACACATCTAAGGATTGAAATTATTTCGTATTGGAAAAGTAAATACTTAAATGCTTCAAACAATATAACATTTTATAAATATATATATATGGTTCAAACCCTACCCGAAATTTCTCAAAACTTTTCTAAAAACATACATTTTATTTTTAAAAAAAAATGCTGGAAAATTTGTACTAACAGTTTTATTTTTTCATTATGTTTCCATTTCACTTGAAAAATGAAATTATTGTTATTGAAAAATTGTAGTAACTCAGAGCTGAATGCGCACTTTTTTTCTTGTAATATTGCGACATACTTTCTTACAAAACAATACAGCATTTTCCTTCAATATTTAGTATCTGAGGATAGAAAAACATTAAAACTCTTTAAATTTGAAAGTGTAAAACTATTTTAACATATAACTGTCAAAAAATATGAACTTAAGTATAACTTAGAATGCACGTAAATGAGGACACGCTCCTATTCTTCTGGGTTGCAAAAAAATGGATATTTAACATAGGGAAAATTATGTACAGTGGACGCCAGTTAATTGAACCAGTGGTCAATTGAGTCATCAGCTTCAATGAATGAAATTGCCAAAAAAAAACGGAACAAAATTCAGCTTTATTGAATTTGTGCTATATTAAAGCAACTGCTTTATCGAAGCAAAACTGTTTAGATCAAACATGGTTCATATAAGCAGCGGCCACTGAAGAGCACAGATCAGTTTTTTCCCCTTTAGTTAGTAAATATATCATTTCTTACATTTGCTCCTGTCGATGTCCTTAAAGCAGCAGCGCTTCATCGAACTTTTGACCTAACTGTACCAAAAATCAGCATAATATACGAATAAAATCAAGTTTTATTAGTCAGATAGGTTTCGCAAGAAATACAAATAAAAATACTAATGCGGCGACCAGGAAAAGGCTCTGGCCCCAGCTAGCCTCGTCCTTGTCAGTTTATTAGTAGGGGAAGCTGCTGTACCCTCGGACGGTTGTACCTACGGACGTTGGTCGGGAAATTCCGGGTATCGTCGAGAGAGATCTTAATTGGGGTTCAACTTGTCTGTCACAGCCCTCTCCATTACCCCAGAAAGTTTCAACGCGATCAAACGAACATTTAAGATTCTATCACATTTCTTCGGTTTTAGTAGGATCTAGGTAAAATAAATGAGCAATTTCTTTTTTTTTTCGTCCGTCGTGAATTGTATTATTTATTCTTGTTGTAGGTATCATGATTACCTATATTTTGAAGGTTTTGTTTCTGATTTTTAATGTTGTAAAACTGTGGTCCTGTCGATGTGACTGCCTTGCAAAACCAAAATGGCATACCTTTGTACCCAAGGACACACAACCATGTGTACCCACGGACAGCAATTTTTAGTCTCCTTGAGTCATACCTGAGTCTTTTTACAATGTGAAGTACCTCAGAATGGTGCAAATTCACAGGCTTGAAATTTTACTTAGTGGGTTGTGTTAGGAAGCTAAAAAAGTACCGCAATAAGGCTTAAAGTTCAGCGGAATTAAAAATATTTTGTAAATTTTCTCTTTATTTGATGCTTTTCTAAATTTCAAGTTTCTTGCCAGAGCAGAACACATTAACTCAGAGTTACGAAATTTTGCACAGTAATTAGTGTTAGGGAGTCACAAATGTTTCGCACTAAGGCTAAGTGCTCTGCAGAAATTCGATTTCTTCGGCCCACCCTTATATATATATATATATATATATATATATATATATATATATATATATATATATATATATATATATATATATATATATATATATATATATATATATATATAGTTAATTTCTTGTAAATACATCTTCAAATTATTAATGTCCAAGATGGAAATTCTTCATTTTGTGTACCGATATTTTTGCAAATCAGTTATTCTTAACACTAGAATGCGGTTTTCTACGTCCGTCGTATTTATTCATCGGAATTAATAATTTATAATGATTGATGCTTCATTCTCAAAATATATTTAGGTTTGGTGTCCTTATTATTTCAAAAGATATTTGCGAGTACTACAGAACTTCTCACAAAACGCTGAGACGAAATTTTTATACAATATTTTACGTATAATGAATTGACTTCAAAATAAATCATGCGCATTTTCTTTTATTTGAGTGACTTTAATTTATTCGGACAAGTTGGCACGAGCAAGTACTCTGAAATTCTTAACACGAGCGACGCTGTACGACTACTGCTAATTACTGAGAAATCAAATTTGATTTCTTCTCAGTTTATTTTTTATCGTAGCAAATGAAATACGTCAGAACAAAATGCATAAAGAAAAACGTAAATGCAATTTCAGATGAAAGGTATTAACAAACGTAAAAGCAAAAGCCTTTTCCGGGCTTCGAATTCATTTCAATAAAACTTAATATGCTTCGTCGAAAAAAAGATTAACACTTACACTTTTATGTAGTGAAGATGCAAGTAGATAAATATACAGTTCTTTTGAATCCTTTATGCAAAATGAAAAGAAGAGAGATAAAATATTCAATAAAATTTCCTCTTTTATAAATTCTTCAATAAACTAAGTAATATTGTAAATGGTAGCTTAAAATCCAAAACACATTTGCAAAATGTCCAAGTTAGAAATGTACTTAAAATTCAAAATAAGAACTTCCTTTCATTTATGAAAACCTTTTGAAATATTTATTTGATAAAATTGTGTAATTAAAAGAAGCAAGTAAAGTATTGTATATAGAATGCAATTCAGGCCGTACTTTTTTGCTGTGCAAATGATTTTTTATGTGAAAACATTTAATGCAAAATGGAATTCCAGTTTTAAGTTTTATCATTAACTAAGCAACTTCACTTCATTTTCTAGTCCATCTTGGACATTAATAATTTGAAGACGTATTTACAAAAAATTAACCGAAAGGCAAATGTATCTATTTTTTGTTTATTTATTTATTTTTTTTAATTTTTACACTGTAAATATTATTTTATTTTGGCGACTTTATTGGATATAAGGCTGATATCTTGGTACTGAAAATGTAAGTTGTATTAGATAAACATTCAAAATA